>NW_018165329.1:114944-147941 GCF_001263595.1 Phalaenopsis equestris | reverse complement strand
CTTATGGCTTGCTGGGCTAGTAAAGGAACTGGGCATTGAGCAAGGTGGAGTTCAGTTGCATTGTGACAGTCAGAGTGCTATTTATCTGGCTAAGAACCAGGTGTACCATGCGAGAACCAAGCACATTGATTTTCAGGTATCACAAGATCAGAGAGTTGATTGCTTCTGGGGAGATACCGTTGCAGAAGGTTCATACTCATGAGATTGCAGCTGATATGTTGACCAAGCCAGTTACTATCAACAAGTTCTTGTATTGCTTGGACTTGTTGAATGTTTGCAGTTGCTAGAGAAGCATGGTGGCCCAACCCACGGTGGTGCAGTTGTAACTCCCAGGTATTTTTCTCCTAAGGGGCTGTATATTCGCCAAGGTGGAGATTTGTTATGGTATGGCTCATATACCATATCGGGACAGACGCTGGATCGAAGCGGAGCGGAGCGGAGCGTAGAATCTGTCCAAATTGGGAAGTTACGTGGGTTGGGGTGCGGGGGCAAAGCCCCGCGGTTTGGTACAGGGGTAATGTTGTAATTACATATTGTGCCTAGGTTTACTCCTGGGGTTATAAATAGGCCTGTTAGTAACCCCAGGAGGTATTCTCTATTCTGTAACCTCTTTTCTGATTATTGAAAGGAACTCGCCGCTCTGCTCCCGAGGACGTAGGCATCTTTGCCGAACCTCGTTAAATCTCTGTGTTCTTCTGGATTTGTGTCGATTACTGTTTTTCTTCGCCCTAATTTTCACAACATATATATATATATATCACAAAGGAAATCGATATTTGACAGAGGCCCAAATACAGATTTCCCTAGCGCTAGGCCACATGATGAGAGCCCGCACCATGTGCCTAAATATTCGAGAATTCAGCGCCACTGAGGATCAAACCCGTGACTTGAGGGGACTTACAGTGAACCCCGCCAACCAATAGACCTTATGAATAATGCATCTATTAGTTCCATGTTTAGGTTGTTTAATGTTTATGCAAAGTCTTGTCATCATTGTGATGTACTTGTATGTGTAAAACTAAATAGTGAAAAGTTTGTGATGGAGTTCATGAATTGTGCGAATTATATGTTTTCCATGATCTTAATGATGAATGCATGCTGAATGCTTGCTTGAATGATGTATCATTTCTGTTATCAAGCATGTTTGGTTTAATTAGTTTTCTCTAGCAACAATTTCGATAATTTGGAATTGTTGGATGAGATAAGTATAAGAGAAGGAATAGAATTCTTGGAAGCTAAGTAAGAAAAGAGAGCTTGGAAATAACTAAAAAAAATCTTTTAAAAGAAGATATTCTTAAATATGTTTAGGAAATCAAAAGTACTCAAATTGAACTATTTTTAAAACCTAAGTAACTTCATCAAATAAAACCTTTTATATAATAATTACACATGTTCTAAAATTGTAAATCTTTTAAAATTTTAATCAACTCATAAAAGGTTTTCTTTACTTGAATTAAGTGAGCTCAAGGCTTTAATGTTCAACTTTAAAAAAGCTCAATGTGATTCTTCTTTTCAGATGTTTAAGTAATTTAAAGAGGAATACTTTTAGAATTCAAGAGATAATCTTCTTCCGTAAAACCTTTTTATTCTTTTCTCTAAAAACCTTTTCAAAACCTTAAGGTAAAATTTAGAGAAAGCTATTTCAAAACAAGTCTCAAAGTAATTTTTCAAAATTTGAAAGATATTAACTTCAAAACATATAACTTTTAAGACTTTTCTTCAAGAAGTCCTCTTTTAAATTTTTTTTGAAAGATCTCTCTTTAATAATTAAAAGATTAAGATTAATCTTAAAAATCAATTTTTAAAGGATATTTTAAATCCCTTGAGCTTTAGGAATAAAATGTATAAACCTGACAGGCTCTCATTCAAGTGCTTAGCCAAGACAAGACTTCTATGTTCACAAAAATAAGTGATTACATGAATGAATATGTTTCTCTCCAGAACTGCATGATTTTGTAGCATTAGCTTTTTGAGTATATAAGTTTTGGATGATCTTAAATTTAAATGATTCATTTATAAGATGAATTCGTGTCTCATATATTTTTAGAGTGACAAAATTATTTTCAGCAAATTCTATTTTTGAATGGAGAAATATATATTTATTATTGTTATCTTTTGAGAAATCAAAGATATCATAAATATGAAGATTTTAAATTAAAAGACTTAATTCTATTTATTTTGAATATATTATCTCAATCACAATCAAAACCTTAAGGGATTGAACAAAACTTTATTTTTGTGGATGTATTTCCTTTTTCATAGGTTTTTAGTGGTTAATTTTATCTCATTATGCTATCATATTTTCTTTAAATAAAGCTGGCGTGATTCTCATTTTTCCCAAAAATAATAAAATAAAATAAAATAAAATAAAAGTCATTTCCTCGTTTGGGGGGATTAAAATCGTGGACAACATTTTGAAAACACCGCCGTTCTGTTTGATAAAATTGTTTGGGGGTGCGATATGAGAAACTACAATTTCGATTGCTTAATAAACGAGGCCGCGAGATCGGCTCATTCACTCGTATTACCCCACTACTCTTGCCTCCACCTTCCAGATCTGACGATCCGACGTTGCTCTCCGCCTCGCCGGCGCATCCCAGGTATTGAACAACTACCAACACCTCCTCCTCTCTCTATCTCTCTACATCTAGCAGCCGCTGGGCGGATTCCGGTTCATCTGGAGCATTCCCGTGGACACATTTGCTTCCAGGTTCTGGATGAAGCTGGGAAAGGTTGGATGAGGTTGGAGGTTTTCAAGAGTTTTGGATTTGTAGCCTCGGGGATAGAAAATGATGGTATGATTCCGAGGAGGATCCAAGGGGAAGAAGGAGACGACATTTTGTTTGATTATTGTATAGTATTTATTAGCTTTCAGGTTATGGATGGATTTTCAGTTAGGTTGTTAGTGTTTGTTTTCTGCTAATCATTTATTATAGTGTGATTCGGGAAAGCCACGGGGTGGAAGACAGATGAGACAAATGGGGATGGGGTTGAATACTTCTATTTTGTTCATATTGCAAGTTGAGAAATCAAAATTCCTTTCATTTGTCGCGTTTCTTTTTAATTATTTCTAGTAATTTCTTTATCGTCTTTTCTGGTTTCAAATTTAACTATTATTATGAGTATGATGTTTCGTTTCAAACAATATTACTGTACAAGAAGAATGATCATTTATCCATAATCAGCTGTTTTTCAATAGCACAAACCAAACAACCAACATGCTTATCTGAATCAGCTGCTGATTAACAACTTATCTGGACCAGCTGCTTATCGGTAGCTTGTCAATAAACTAAAGCTGCCCTAAATAGACCCTTAGCCACGACGTCACATGTCTAGCTTCCTCATCATTATAGCGAGTTTTGTAATCCATTAATAAAATGCTATATTATGTAAATAATTAAATTAGAGAGCACGCAAATAAGGAGTATCTTGAACAATGTCTTTACTAAACCCTAAACGATCAAATCATTGACATTTTTATAAAAATTAAAAGTATGAGCTAAAAGTATGTCCTGCATATTTCACCAAGAATTTAAAAATTGATAAAAAGGGAGTGCCACATTTGTAGATAAGAATGTTTTGAGTCCTAAATATTTTTCCAAATTCTCAACAACAAATTGTCGGACGATTTCGCATGAATGATGCAGTAACACCTTGGTTTTTAATAAAAAAACAAGATTTGACCTCAGATTATCAGATCATAGAAAATAAATATTTAAATTGAAAAAAATCTAAACAAATTAAAAATTATGTTCTTCTCTTGTAAATTGATGTGTGGTAATTTTGTCACCAAGTTCCCCATTTCACTTATCTGAAATTTTAATTAGAACTTATCACGTGTACAAACAGACTCACCCATAAATTAAATTGAGGTATGCCGGTATGAAAGTTCTGATTGGAGTCAAGATGCACCAGAAATCCTGATAAACAATAATTTCTCAGCGAGGAAGACTGCCCGCCCTCCGATCAAAACAAGCCGTCGATGATCTTATCAAATCTCCAATGCGTTCGCTCGATCTCCAACGCCACCGATCTCAACGCAGTCATCTCCACCCACCTCCGCAACCACCAACTCTCCAACGCCGTCACCGTCTTCTCCTCCAATCCCCATCATCGAAACACCACCTCCTGGAACCTCCTCATCTCCGCATGCGCCCGCCATGGCCACCTACATCTCGCGGAGAGCCTATTCGACAAAATGCCTCACCGCGACATCGTGTCCTGGAACACCATCCTTGCCGCTCACCGCCTAGCTGGCGAGCAACTTAAAGCCTTCCACCTCTTTGTTCACATGATCCGCATCAATCTTCGCCCCACCAGCTTCACTCTCTCCACCATCATCTCCGCCTCGCCGCCCTCCGCTGTCCCTCAAGTCCACGTCGCCATTCTCCGCTCCGGCCATGACAAGAACACTATAGTCAGCACTGCTCTTGTCAGTGGATACAGCACCACCGGCGATGCCATCGCTGTCCGGCAAGCGTTTGACGACATCATTTTCAAGAACTCCGTCTCCTGGACGGCTTTGATTGTCGGATGCATGCGGCTCGGCCGAACAGCCGATGCCTTCCATGCGTTCGTGGAAATGCCTGAAACGACAACAGTAGCCAGCACTGCGATGATAGGCGGACTCATCGCTGAAGGCAACCTTGCCGATGCTCGCCGGTGCTTTGATGCAGCAGAGTACCGGAATGTCGTCACCTGGACGGCTATGATTACAGGATACTTCCGTTATGGTTACTTCTCCGACGCCCTGCATCTTTTCGCTGCCGCGCCAAGGCCGAACAGATTCACGTACTCCGTGGCGCTTGCAGCATCCGCTAGGCTCTGTTCTCTCCGCTCCGGCGAGTCCATTCATGCGCGGATCTTGAAGTCCGGCGAGCCGCCCGATACAGTTCTCACGACCGCTCTCATTGACATGTACGGCCGCTGCGGTGATGTAGACGCAGCATCGGCGGACCGGCGGGTACTTTCGCCGCCACAGCCGATTACTCAGTGGCGGTGTGGAATGCGATAATTGGATCAATGGGAATGAACGGTCGAACGGCTGCGGCGTTGGAGGAATTCGGGCGGATGATGGCGGCAGGGGTGGCGCCGGATGGGACAACATTCGTTGTCGTGTTGTCGGCATGTGTGCACGGGGGATTGGTGGAGGAAGGTGAGAATGTTTTTAGAGCGATGATGAAAGAGTTTAGGGTTTCGGTTTCAAAAGAACATTATGGATGCATGGTGGATTTGTACGGGAGGGCGGGGAAGAAGGAGGAGGCAGAGGCGATGGCAGTGGACGTGAAGAAGGAAATGGGAGCAGGAGGGTACGCGTTGATGGCTAGGGTCTATGGGGAGAGGGGAGAATGGGATAAGGTGAGGGAGATTAAAGAGAGGATGGAGGCGGCTGCGGCAACAGCGACGAAGGGAAAGCGAAGGGGGATGAGTTGGGTGGAGACTATGAACATTTTTGGCATTTAAAATTTAAGTATTTATTATTATTATTATTGATAAATAATAAAAAAATCACACAAGGTAATGCTCACTAAAAAATCCTAATGGTTTAAAGACCTCACCATAAGATTTGAAGGTAGAAGTTAACCACCAAGTATCTTCAAGTCATTTGGCACAATATTTTATTATTTTAATAGTGGCTTTTGTCAAAGTTATGCAACTTGTTTTTGTATAGCTAAAAATATATATACCTTATAGGAATTTTATTATGGTAGGCCATATCTTGATAGGGATGCATTTGTACCATGATCATGACATGTAGAGATTCATGACTTGAAGTCGACAACTATAAAGAAGGAAAGAGAGAGAATCAAATTAAGAATATAATAAATTACATTTATGCATGGTTTGATGATGTCAATTTTACAAAAGAAAGTGACAACATCTTATGAGCACAGGTTGATCCATCATCTTATTCTGGTGGAGCAAGACTTTTTTTGGAAGGAGAGTTACACCCATTTGAACATATGTTAATTTTTTGATTATGGAGTTGGTCATGCCTTAAATAGAAGATGTGATCCTTAATTTGAGTATATATTTAACCTGAATGGGTTACATATTGCCCATAATTGTTATGAGTAAATTTGGTTATTAAAGTATATGAATTTTGAAGTGGTGGTCAACCATGTAAGCAGAGGATGTCAATGATACCTTCATTATATGCAAGCTTTACATTCAATATTCATTAAATTGCTTTGTGCATGTGTTTAATTATTGATTAGTGTGTTGAATTGGTAAGCCATATATCAAGCATCAAAATATCAAATATCAACAACTGGTGAGCACTAAAAATAGAACAATTTGTTTGGTTATTGTTTTAATAGAAGGAAAGGTTGAGTGATTGTTAAGGCAAACTTTAAAAATAGGTGTTAATAGAAGTTAGATATTAGTTGTTGATATGCATTGAAGGATAAATAATAAAGAACATCATAATTCAATAAGGTGGGTGATTGGCTTGGTCATTGTAGTAATAGAAGAGAAGATCAACTGAGAAGAAAGATGATTCTTAGCTTCGGTAGAACTAAATGGTCGTTAATGAGAAACAGGAAGTAAGGTAATGGTTGCCATATTTTTTTTATTTCTCTTGTAATTGAAGGGCATGTCCATACAACAACAACAACAACAACAAAGCCTTAATCCTAGTAGGTGGGGTCGGCTACATGAATCCTTTTTCTCCATTGCGTCCTATTTAGTGTCATATTTTCATTTAGTTCTAATAAATTAAGATCATTTTTTATACAACAAGCCCAAGTCTTCCTAGGTCTACCTCTGCCTTTTTGGTCTACCTCTGCCTCTACCTCTGCCTTTTTTAACATAAGTCGAATCCAAAACATCTACTCTTCTAATCGGATTATCAGATGGTCGACAGATAATATGACCAAATAATCTAAGATGACTTTCTCTAATGTTCTCCGTCACAGGAGCTACACCAACCCTATCACGAATATAATCATTTCACATTTTTAGACTCGAATGTAGACCTACATAATTCAAGTATAATTCAAGTTTTTCCTGGGTTGTTTTTCCTGGGTTTTTTTCTCTCGTATTATCCACGAGAAGGATATCATCAGCAAAAAGCATACACCAAGGCACATCCTCGTGTAAACGCCCAGTAAGACCATTGATCCCGACAGAATGCTTATGCACAGTATAACAATAGTTCTGATAGAATTTTTTACTTATATTTCCTTATTTTGCAACAAAACCGAAAACTTGATACTTGATCCTGAAGAAAAATAAGCATTTAACCTTTAATTTATATATATTGGGATACTACGCAAGTATACGTATCGTTATCAAGTAATATAGGACTTTTTTATTAAGACCTGAATATTGAATCCATAGGGAATTTATACAATATGCACTTTTAGAAAACTTTCTAATTTCAAAAAGACAATTACTTAAACTGAATATATTTTGTAGTAATAAAAATTTAAATATTTTTGTATTTTTGGTATTTTTGATATTTTAACGAAACAGTAACAACTTAAAAAAATAACTAAAGTTTTTGTAGAAAAAATGAAGAAAAGCACTAAATATGAAAATATCTTTCTCCGTATCATGAATCAGTAAAAAGTATAGGATTTCTATTGTGGAAGTATGCATATTGTGTTGTGCCAAATAGGAGCAATAATATTCTTTACCTTTATTAGAGATGCTATAAAGATCATTGGCTAATTTCAAGTTTGAATAGTTCTGAAGACCGGCTAGGCTGGGAAGATACTATCTCTCACTCGTCTCACTCGAGAATTCCCTCGATTCCCTCCACATGGGGGCTAACATTATCGTATCAGAACATAACAAAATAAACCAAATTGGGGGCTTTAACCTATCACTTTAAAGTCCTCTAACTCTATACCCATCAATGAATATTTTTCTATTTATTTGCACTCAATCATATGAACTACATTCTCATTCATACAACCTCATGTGATTCTTTCCAATTGTTGACTGAAATAATACTCACCCAGTTCTTACATGTTCTCACAACAAATTTTAACATCTGGATTGGTCAAATCAAAAAGTAAATGAAGTGCATGAATTTAAATCATCACAACTTCTTCTATCATTAAAGATCAATACTCTCCACAACTTTCATCCAAAACTTAATTACTTATCATTTTAATAAGAAAGATAAATAAAACTACTCAGAATCTATGGAGAAAACAAAACCACACTTTCGTTTAAATGAAGAAATCATTGTCAAACCAACAACAAGTCTCGATTAAAACCAAAAGTAGTTTAAACAAAAAGATAAAAACTTATCTCAAGTCCTCCACCAAACTCTTGAAGTTCCTTTGAATCTCTTCTCTTTTATAATCACTAAAAAAATAACAAAAAGGATAAAGTAAATAAAAAGTAGTTCCTGAAAATCTCTCCGAACTAACTCCCCAGAGAAGAACTTTCAAAACTTGCCAATATTTTCCGGACTCTTTTCTAAGTCCTCTCTTATTTCTTTTATAGTTTTCCAAGAGGTAAATTGGGATCTCTTCAAAATGTGTCTTGATTCGATGTATTTGCCCAAGAGACACATCCTTTCATGATAATTTTCGTCCATGGTGGTTACAACCACCTATTAAGCGAATGGGTGCCTCAAAGACCTCTTTGAAATTCGTGAAAATCGATTTTACTCGTCTAGTAACCGCCACTGGCGCTTAAGCGCGGGGTCTTGACGCTTAGGCGTGGCCTACTCTGTTTAACCGGCGCTTAAGTGTTGGATCTGGCGCTTAGGCGCCAAAACTCTTTTGCACAATTTTTCACATTTTTTTCTCCAAAGTTGATCATTTTTCACTCTTTTAAGCATTTTTCTATTTTTACTTGTCCTGCAAGAAAAACACAAAAATACCTTCCATTAAAGCGTAATATCTCAAAAATAGGTATAAAAATGTGTCTAAAAACATTATATATTTTAGGTCTATCAAAATCCCCCAAACTTAAAATGTTACTTGTCCTCAAGCGACACTTCAATCTTTAAAAACCAAATATGTATGATATGTATATGAGTTTCTTTAGGAGTTACTAAAATTTAGATTTAGAAATATAGTAGTCCAATTTAGAAAAAATAATTAGTAAATGAGACCAACTTAAAGTTTTAATGTTAAGAACTATGAAAATATGAGTTCCTATCGAATTCAAAAATATTGTAAGTTCTCTAAATTTAGATTTTAGTTCTTTTATTTTCTCCACTTAAAATTTTTTATTAAAAATAATTTTATTTACTATATTATATTTATAAGCTTAAGATTTTATCAAGCCTTATACTTTAAAAAGATCATATGTAAAACCAATTTTTTATTAGACACTAATCCTCAAGCTTCTCCTCCCTTACATTTCTTTTCTTTTTGTTTTCTTTTCTTTTTTCTTCTTCTATTATTTTTTTTTCAGGCAATGATTACTATATATGGATAGACCTTTAATGATTTTGAATTTCACTTCTACTTTCCCAAAGTAAAGTCTTGATATGAAACTTTTACTTATAAATATAATAATAGTTTTGAAAATCATTTTAATAAAAGAAATTTAAGTATTAAAAATAAAGTCTAAATTATCTAAATTTTTCAAAGATACAATGTTTCTTACTAAAAATAGTCACTTATATTAATCATTTTCTATACTAAAAATTTTTAACTTAAAGTTTTTCTTCTTTACTTAAAATTTTAACTAAATTTTCTTACTCATTTCTAAAATCAAATTTTACTTCTCTAATATAATTTCATATACATAATCAATTTTTCCTTTAAAATTCAAATTCATTTGTAGTTTATTTGAGAACAAATAAAATTCAAGTTTTGAAAATGTTTTTTTATTCCTCCCCCAAACTTAATTTTTTTTAACAGATTAAACAGTTTAACATGAGATAATTATATAGGCAGGAATGAAAATTGAAATAACACGCTAACAAGAATTTTTACATCATAATTATACAAGTATAAAACTAAAGACAAGTAAAATTAATTTTGATCAAATTTTCTAACATTTTATTTTAGTTTAACATGTAGAGATTCAAAAAAACTTCTAAACAGTGGGTATAAACATAAAACCAAACATACACACTACTGACATCACAATCTTAACATAAAGACAAACTTGCAAACATGATAAAAGAAAAATAAAGGGTAGCAGTTTCTGAATTTCAAGTTTAAGATAGTTCAAAACACAACATAGTCCAAAACAACACACAGATGCAAATGTAGCAAGCTCAGACCACATAGTTCATATTATATTACAATCATAAAATGAATCTCTCAGCTCTACTCTTCATCCTCAGAATCACCGCTGTACCATTTTTCTGTAGGCTCATAATCAGGATATCGAGGATATGGAGGAAATTGCACTACTGGTTCACCTCTAATCAGGCTCTCCAAAGATGAGTGGAATTTCTCTTCATAATACTTTTCCTTCTATTATAACTATTAGTATAATCTGCAAAATGCTCTAAATTTTGTGCCTTATCAGCGGTAGAATTGATATTATCCATCATCTTTTGCAATAACTCATCTCGAGTTTTAGTAGAATCACCTCTAGATGTAGAAGCACGTGAAGTAGATGGTCTAGATGAAGAAGCAGCAGAGGTAGATGCAGCAGACGTTTCCATTCCTTCTCTCCAGCCAAAAATCGAATGCTCAGAAGAAGTCTTCACATTCACCTTCATGATTGGCTTTAGAGGTAACAAAACTTCCTCCCAACTATCATATTTAACCCCAACCTGCTCGCACAAAGAAAAGATCAAGGAAGAAAATCCCAGACCTACAGTTGTAACAGCTGTAGCAGAACTGATGATAGTATGATAGATCAAAGCCCCTATGTTGATGGGCTTTTCCCAACGCCGCTCTCTCTCTGGTCACTTCACTTAGATGAAAGGTACCAACTTCCCTCGAACCATAACTCGATCGTCCTTAGCCTCTTGGAGATTTGCATAAAACTCCCTTACAACTGAAATTACAACGACAGCAGAGAAACAACAAAACTATTCCCACAGTCGACGGACTATCAGGTCTTCCACTTCTCCACCTAGATTCTTAAAACATCTCTCCTGAATCAATTTTTGTGACTGTAGAGCGTGACTATATCGATCCCGAGCTTTTCAACTGACAAATTTGCTCGAATCAAATTGTCTCTTTCCTTTGCTCCTTTCCATTCTTGGTGTCATTCTACAAATTTGATAAATTCCGAAAATAACTTTAAAAATAAGTTTAAATCACTAAACTAAACTTCCAAAAGCACTAACTAAACTTCCCAAGCAATTTCCATAGATTTTTCTTCACTTTTCACCATAAATAGTAAATTTTTTAAATCTTACAAATGTGCTTAAAATATATGGTGAAAATCCAAAATTTTTGCATAGAAGTAAAGCTTTTACCTCAAGGAACTTGGATCTAGCAAATCTCACTTAATTCCACTAAGAAATCTCCAAATTTCACTTGCTCTAGCCCTCAAAATCGCGAACGCGAGTTGGGGAAGACGATAGGAGGCGTTAAAAATGACATTTTTGGACCAAAAATTCACTTTTAACCGTTCGCGAACCGGTTTTCGTGAACTGGCGCTTAAGCGCGGGTAAATGGCGCTTAGGCACCTGTCTCTCGGGTTGGCTCGCGCTTAAGCGCGAGATGTGGCGCTTAGGCGCCAGTGCACAATTTTTGAATTATTAAAAGGTGTAAAAGATTTAGATGGATCTAGGATGTCATAGTTTTGGATTAGTGAATTAATGGAGGAATTGGAGTTGGGTGAGGTTAGTGATGATGTGGAAAGAAAAAATAAAGGCTTAGGGAGAGTTTGAGGGGATTTTAGCCAAATTTTCAATAGGATATCAATGTGGGAAGAATGGTTAAAGGCTTAGGAAGAACTTGGGATTAGGTTGTGGGGATTTGAGCAAAGTTTCAACAAGATTTCACCAACCTCATTAGGGTGAGCCCGATGGCTATTTACAGGCTTGAGTTGGGCTCTAGGGTGTTTGGAATTGGTTATAGCACCAAAAATTAGTGTCATGTTGATGTGGTGTGGTCAAACATGGCTTCCAAAGTGCTTCGAACATGTGTAAGTCAAATTTGGTGGGCGGCCAATAGGAAGGTTCAATGTCGTCTTTGAGCTTCGGGTAGCTTCCTTGGGAAGCTTGGAGTTGGTTAGGCTAGCTCAAGTTGGCTCATTTGAGATGGTTAGGTCGATTAGGACAGTTGGAGGAAGGGACCAATGGAGTTTGAACAAGTGGAGCTCTGAGATTCTTCTTGATTGGCCATGGCAATGAGTTGGTTGCTTGGCTTGGCTTGGGCTACGAATGAGCTTGCAATTGGCTCGACATTTGGCTTAAATTTGGCTCAAAATGAGATCAAAGTGGGTTGACTTAGTTGGTTTGGAGAGAGTCAAGGTATGTTTCAAAGTGAGCTTAATTTTGGACATGTAGTGGCTTAAAATTGGCTTGATTTACAGCTTGAGTTTGGCTTAAGCATGGCTTGGAATTTGGCGTGGCATGAGGTTGATTTTGAAGTGGATGTGGATGGCTTAAAATG
This sequence comes from Phalaenopsis equestris, assembly GCF_001263595.1. Lineage (NCBI taxonomy): Eukaryota > Viridiplantae > Streptophyta > Magnoliopsida > Asparagales > Orchidaceae > Phalaenopsis > Phalaenopsis equestris. The sequence goes on along the minus strand of NW_018165329.1, from coordinate 135,441 downwards.
GATGCAGTTGGGTTTGGAATTTGGCCAACGTGAAGACTAGAATTGAATTGTGGAGCATAAGAAGAAGGGATTATTTAATGGGTCGGGTGGTTTGTGTGTTTTGGGTGTAGTTTAAAAATTCATGGAGTGTATTGAGTTTGGATTTGTGGGGTGGCTTGGATGATTAAAAAACGATTGTAGGATGATTGAAGGTGGGTGTGATTTTGGGTCTAGAATTTGCGGAAAACATGGAGGTCTGGTAGGGTAGGCTTAAGTGTTGTTTTGGGTGGATTTCAAGGTGAGCTTGATTGTGAATGATGACTGAATGAAAAGTTAATTTTATTTTATTGTTTTTTATTTTCCTGTTTTGGTCAAAATTTATTGAAATTTTATTAGTGAATTATTAGGTGACATTGATTATTGTTATTTTTTTTTTTAACTTGTGAAACTTTTGATTCTATTTAGGATTTTTTTTATTTATTTTGATCTTTTATTGGTGGGTTCATATATTTTAATTATTTTCATTTTATTATTATTTTTTAGAAAAATGAAATTTACCATGTTTCTTTTGAAATAAGTTTGAAATTTTGGTGAATTTGGGTTTTCTTTCATTTTTTTCATTTATTTTGAAATTTTATGTTTGAATTTTAAATTTTGATGGATTTTTTATGGGTTTGATTCCATTTTATTTTGCTTTTTATTTTATTTGTTAATATTATTTCTTTCTATCTTTTTATTTCTTTTTGTTAAGGAATAAATTCAAGCATGATTTAAAGTGAAAACCACACTAAATATGCTCTTCTTAAACCAAAGAGTAAATTATTCATAGAATTAAGAAAAGAGAGTGCAAAGAGCCCAAGAAAGACAAAACGAAAGACTGAGTCTTTAGGGTCAAAGGGTAGCTCGGGACATTTCCAAGCTCATGGGAACTCAACTCAAGATTCAATGACTTAACTTCAATCGACTCAACAAAGTTTTAAGGATTTACAATCGAATACATGAACCAATAAGAACTGAATATTTGGTTTAAAATTATAGCTTGGGAATAGAGAAAACCAAAAGGCTAAATAATAAGTTCTAGAGAGAGAAAGGAACAAGATATACCTCATGAAAAAATGAGGTCATCTACCCAAGGCTTGAGCTTCCCAAATGATCCCATCGAAAGCCTTTCTTTCTTCAATCTGCTCCACACTAGATCTCCCTCTTGGAAATTCACATTCTTCCTACTTTTATTTGCATGTGCTTGATACTCGTGGTTTTGCTAGGTTGTCTCATTTCCCACTTCTTCATATACCCTCTGGAATCTCTTGCAACCTCTCCTCAGTATCCTCACTAATATCAAATGTCGGAAAGAATGATACCAAGTCAAGTAGAGTGAGGGAATTGTGCCCATAAATGGTCTACAAGTCTTACTCACGGATCTATTATAAACAAATGTCTTTGGCTAAAAATAGGTTCCACAACTAAATATTTTTTTTTTCTCACAAAGCATCTTAGAAGGTTCCCAGACTCTTGTTCACCACCTTCACCTGATCGCCCGTATGTGGGTGAGCTACTGAGCTATATTGTAGCTTAATGTCAAGCTTCCCCCATAGGGCCCTCCAGAAGTGACTCAGAAACTTGACATCTCTGTCAGAAATAAGGATTTTGGTTATTTTGTGCATTCTCACAATCCTCTCCCTAAAGTACAAGTTAGCTACATGTGAAACATCCAGTGTCTGATGGCAGGGTATGAAATGCACATTTTGCAAGAATCTATCCCCCAAAACCATCATAGAATCATTGTTTCGTTGTGTTCTGGGAAGACCCACCAAAAAATCCATGCTAACATCCGCCCATGAGACCTTGGGAATTGGTCAAAGAGTGTATAGTCTTGCAATATGCCTTCTGGTTTTAGTCATATGACAAATTCTCATTATCTGACATACTGCTCCGCATATCTCATCAGTCGAAGCCAAAAAAAGTGTTCTCGCACAAGTGTGAGTATTATCTATACCAAAGTGTAATGAAAGTCCCTCGACATGACCTCCTGAATAATGGACTCTCTCAACGAACATCGAGGAATAGAAAATCTACTCTGGTGGAATAGATAAACATCGGGCCTATGATACTGCTCAGTAAGTTTCTCCTACCACTGCTCCAAAATTTCATTAAAATCATTGGTTATCCTATACAGCTCATTCACTGCCTCAAAGCCTGACTCTTGCACAGAAGCAATCAGCAAATGACGGTGACTCAGTGCATTTGACTACTTGATTCTGGCTTCCAAGAACGCTACCCAGGAGCATGTCGACGATTCAGTTTGTTATGATTGTCCAAGAAATCAAAACCTCATGATCCGTAAATATGGTGAACTCGCTCGTTCACAAGTAGTGAATCCAATGATTAAGATCTCTCGCAAATACATATGTCATGGATCGAATATTTTCTCCTAAACTCATTCAACTTCTTGTTGAAGAAGGCTATGTGGTGGCCTCCCTGACTCGGTACTGCTCCGATCCCCGCATTTGAGGCGCCACACTCCACCTCAAATGGTTGATTGAAATCCGGTAGTGCCAATACTGATGCCTGAGTCGCCTTCTTCTTCAGGGTATCAAAACTGGACTGAGTTGCATGCATCCACTCGAACTTCTCCTTTTTTAAAAGTTTTGTTAGGGCAGTTGTCATGATGGTGTTGAATCTCCTATATAATGATGTCAACCCCAAAAAATGTTTAACTCGGTAAATGACTATGGGGTCGTTTAGCTTACAGTGGCCTCATTCTTCGTAGGATTCATTTGAATGCCTACACTAGACACAATATAACTCATGAAACATACATGTGTTGTCAAGAAGTGACACTTATTTGAGTGGACATATAGTTTCTCAGACTGCAAAACCTTGGATACTGTCCTCATGTGCTACAAGTGATCCTCCTCTGATGTGTTGTATACAAGGACATCATCGAAGTACACCGCTACAAACTTCTCGATGCGAACCCAAAAATCTTGATTCATCAACCTCATGAACGTGAATGGCACATTTGACAGCCCGAAAGACATGAATGTCGCTCATATAATCCATCCCAAGTCTTGAAAAAGTAGTCTTCCACTCGCCCGAATCTGGTCTTATCCAATTACGAAAAAATAATTGCTCCATGCAACTGATCCAAGAGGTCATCTAGGCTAGGTATGGGGAACTTGTATTTGTTGGTCATCTTGTTGGTGGCCTGACTATCAATGCACATCCTCCATGATCCATCCTTAGGTAGTATCAAGGCAGGAATAGCTCATAGAATGGTACTCTTTCTACTAAACCTCTCGCATCGAGACCTTATACTTGTCGATGTAATTCCTCGTACTCTGCAGGTCTCAATCTGTAGACAGGCTTGTATGGCAACACTGATCAAGGTAATGAGATCTATTACATGTGGAATCTCCCTCAACAGTGGGAATCCCTCTGTAAGGTTGTTAATCATAACGTCCTAAAAGTCGGATAGTAGTGGTTGCATAGGCTTTGGCATCTCAACCTCCTCCTGGGTTCCATTTAACATGACTAAAGTCATTACCACTAGAAAGTTTTGTACCAATTGCATAAAGGTGGCTCTTAGAACTACCATCACCTCTGTGATGTATACTCCTTTCACGTCTTTGACGGGAAAAAGAACCGTCTGTCCATTCTTCTTGAATGAAAAATTATTCTTGAACCTAACATGTTGGGCCATGCGGTCGAACTCTCAAAGCATTCCCAATAAAATATGACAAACATCTAGTGCGGAAGACGCACCCTCGTCACATACGTGCCAAATTTTTTTTAAAAAAAAACTAAAACTAAAATAAGAAAATAAAGAATAAAAACTTTTAAAAAATAAAATCAAATCTTAATTAACTATTTTTTCGTCAATGAGATATGAGAGAACAACCAAATTAAAAATCAAGCATGCATCATGGTTATTCCCAATTTGGTGGAAGTTGATTGCGCATCTTTACAATGATATTAAACCAAAAAACAGTACAAATAAAATAAATAACAAAAAATAAAAATGACAGACATCATTGTGCTTGAACTCTAAGAAAGATGTCCAACCCAAAAATTAAGTTTCAATGGGAATGCTGATATTCTCCACCATCCTATTCTGCATTACCCTTTTTCTAATAATAGATTGAACATCTACAGTTATGCCAAAACTACGATAACAATGAATGGAGAAATAGCCATCCGGGTCAACAACAATGTATAAAAACAGTACCTCAAAAAATAGGGGCCTATTGTTCACAATGCCAACTTAACCTCTCCTTTCCATCTGCAGCTTTAGATCAACCAAGCAAATGAATAAAATACACACTTCATGATTCTTAGTCTGTGTTGTAGCTTTCAGAAAAGTGACAAAGAACAAAGATCACAAGTACACATGTGAAATGCGAAAAGAAAAATAACACAAGGTGCTCCAAACAAATATTATTCAATTAGCACAAAAGGCTGCCCATAAAACAGGGATGAATATGGGATAATTCATCATAGCAATACTAATATATATCATGATGATATTACAATAACACTAGAAATAGCAAAGTAACAATGTTTAACAAGATAATTACGAATTCTGAGAAAAGAAGTCTTTCAGTAGGAAGAGATAAGATGATGACTCAGAATAACATATGGTGAGGACTCAGAAGGATTATGACTTCCAGAGAAGGAAGAGATATGCAACATCAATTTAATTTTAAGCTAGTAGATCAAGTACCACTTCCAGTTGATGGAATGTGAAAAACATACATAAATGAATAAGCAGCATTAGGTTACAAGAGTAAAAAAAAATATGTTATTTATAAAAGTTTAGTTATGCAGAACTTTTTTTCATGGAAAAAAAGCCTTTCTTGGCTACGATTTGCTCGCAACATGCCACGCTTATTTTTTGTCAGGGCTCATTTGATTTCTAGTAAATATAAACTATATTTCAAAAATGATGATTTTTTTTTTCACTCGCATTATAGGAGCAAAATAAAATAATCACTTTTTAGGGATTTTGAAGGAGTTTGTAAAGTTTAAAGCCCAAATTGAATTCAAAAAGCATCCAAACAAATGGCAAAATAAGTAAATTCATTATTTTTCTCTAATTTCAAGCAATAAAATGATCATTACTAAATGTAAGCAAAAATATTATTTCTTTATCATTTTACAAACACAAGTGAAACAAACTAATGAAATTATAAAGCAACACATATGCCATTCGCCTAATCAGAAGGCATCTGATTAATCATTCTCCAGCAATATTACTAATTTCTAACAAAGGAAATCAATTTAGAATAAATTAACTAAGAATTTATTTTCAGCAAAATTTAAGGTCGTTTGAAACTTATGCAATTTTTAGTTATTATTGGACTTCCCTATGCAAAGTCGAGAACTCCCTCCAAATAATATCTTTGATCTGGGTTGGATTATTATGCCTGATGACCGGATGAAATTTTATTTTCTCAAACTATATCTAACAGTTCATTCATTTCATCTTATTCCTCATTTCCTTCTCAATCTCCTCCCACTCTCTCCCCAAGTATTTCCTTTCAATAAAAGTTTCTCTTTACGTTCTGCTTCTGCTATATAGCCCCTATATCAATATGATATCAGATCTAAGTGTCCTCATTATTCATAGCTTCGATTATCCTCATAATAGCCAAATGCGCTACTGACCATGTCCTCATCTTGTTTTCCTAGGCGCATTTAGCTTGCACTTCATTGCACTCATCTAGTATGTTTTTCTTGTACCATCACGCATGTGTGCTGCATCAACACTTCAGCTACGCACATATTCCTTACACCTCCAACTCGATTGCAACCCCAATCATGCACGTCCAATTGTCACACTATTTGTGATCTCTCCCTCCCGCATTTATGCTTTCTTCCCAATTGCATCACAGCTTGCATTATGACCTAATAAGATCTCTATCATCTCATGTAGAGTCCCCTTATCAATCAAGTAATCTCTCGTATCCTTACCCACTCTTAAGCCATGTGCACATTGCACTCATTTGCACCATTTGTCATGCCAGTCCTATTGGCTAATTGCACCTTTTTCATGGGATCTATAACACGTTCCCATATGTTCATGGGCACCAATCTAGGCTAAAACTCACTTGTTAGATCTCTTACATATTGTTTATAATAACTTGTTGACCATGCATAAGTTAACAATTAATTGAAATCCTATAGAGTTTTCTTCTATCTACTCCTGAAACAGCCTTTCGCAATTGGTTTGAGCTGCAATGCAAAAACATCCACTAAAGTGTGGGTGAAAAATTAAGAAGAGATCAATAAAATTGTTTTGTTCACAACAAAATAGGAAATATTTTTGCACTAGTTTGACACTACTTGACCATTATAGGGATCAAAGACTTGATTAGTAGAGTAGCTATGGTAATGCTGGTTTTGATTGAAGCTTCTATAAGGTAAAATCCATTAATTTGAACTTTAAGGTTAAATTTAAGTTGATTGGTCTATAAAATTTTATAAATTTATGCGTTGTGTATTCATTACAAACCCATCCTTATTTTAATAAGACTAAGCTAATTATCACTTCATATTGAGAGTAAGTGATATCATTAGATTAAATATTAATAGCTGCAAACAGCATGAAATGACCGAAGCGTAAATTACTAATCCTAACCCTTTCAAAAACTATATCAATTTAAAATTTGATTATTTGTGATATTAATTTCTATTGCTAGTATAATAATTAATTTTATCATCCCACTTACGTAGCACATGCATCTCTATTTGTCTAGCATATTTATTTAATCTCATTACATTTAAGTAATTAACATTGTCATTGTCGGTCTCAAGTTCCGTATGTGAAAAATGGAGGGTTGCGTTAAGTAGCCGACAACCAGCCTAAAATTTGTTGAAAAACCATGACATGAATCCTTTAAATCATTGTGTAAATATTAGATCATCCCCTGGAAGCAACATGTCGTATGACCTGAAAACAATAAAAAGTGTGCAAGGGCCGCCACATAGGCGCCCGAGTATAGTGTCAATTAAGAAAGGTTTCTCACACTACGGAAGGAAGGGTAAAGAAGTTATTCCATGAAATTAATATTAAGATAGAATATTAGAATATAGAATCTCTCACAAGTAAATTCATGAAATTAGTTGATATTATGATTCATAAGAAGATAAATATCTTATATATTTAAAAAACTAAATGGGTTGAAGAAAAAGCTAAGGAGATTGATATCTTAGGTATTAAACTTTGGCATTCAGTTAAGAGTCGCACTATAAATGGTATGGGTGCAATTATAGATAAGAGTTTGAAAGAAAATGTTGTAAAAATTAAATAGAATTGGAGATAGAATTATAACCATTAAGATTTTCGTTGATACTAAGATTTTTGAAGTTACAAGCGTTTATACTCCTCAAATAGGTTTAGATATAGATTCTAAAAAAAAAATTAGAATGACCGAGAAGAATTAATGCAAATGATACCTCTTGAAGAAGAATTTTTATTGGGGAGAAGATTTAGATGGACATATTGGTTGAGTGATAGAAGATTTTAAAAATATTTATGGTGGCTATACTTTTGGAGTGATTAATGAAGAAGGTAAAAAAATATTAGGTTTTGGTTCAGCGTATGATATTATTATTGCTATTACTTTATTTAAGAAAATAGAACGGATCTAATAAAACACAAATTTATTATTTACTTAAGAAAAAAAGAGATTGTTGAGAATCTAAAGATTGCAAGGTCATTCCAAGTGAAAATTTAAGTACTCAACATTGACTATTAGTTTTGGATTTTAACATGAAGAGTTGCAAGGTAAGGAATACTAAAAATTATTATCATAGGATTAGATGGAGAAACCTAAAAGACACAAATAAGATTATTTTTATAAGTAAAGTTCAAGATTTCAAGATTTTCGAGGTTCATGAAGAAGCAAATTCAATGTGAGATAAAATAACAAACACTGTTAAACAAGTAACAAAAGATGTTCTTGTAGAATCAAATCAAAAGAAAAATAATCAAAAGAAAAATTTTCTATAAATAAAAATAGTTTGTGGTGGAATAATAATGTGCAAGAAAAGATAAAATATAAGAAGTTTTGTTGTAAAAATTGATTTATATGTAAAAGCTTTGAGAATTGTAAAAATTATAAGGTGTCCCGTAAGGAGCCTAAGAGAACAATTTGTGATGCTAAAAATTCTACATTTAGTGATTTTATAAAAATAAGACACTAAAGAGGGAGAAATATATATATAAACTAGCGAAATAAAAAGAAAAAAAAAGTAAGGATTTAACTCAAGTAAAGTATATTAAAGATGGGAATCAAAATGTGCTTTTCTTAGAAGAAGATATCATCATAGGTGGATGAGCTATTTTGATAAATTTTTCAATGATGTTTCTAAAAATACGATTGAGCTTAGTGATCTTAATATCGTAAATAATAATAAATGTTTTGTTATTACCATCGCATTAGTAATAAAGAAGAAGAGAAGACTTTAAAGAGAACTAAAGGTGAAAAATCAGTATGACCTGATGATATTCCAATTGAAGTTTAGAAATATTTATGAGAGTTGAGAGTTTCTTGTTTTGCTAAACTCTTTAACATTATTTTAAAAACTAAAAAGATAGCTAAGGAGTGGAGAAAGAGTATTTTGGTCCCCCTTTCTAAGAATAAAGGGGATGCACAAAAGGGTGCAAATTATAGAGGAACTAAGTTGATGTGACATATTTTAAAATTATGGTAGAGGGTAATTGGACATATGTTAAGACGTGAAACAAAGATTTATCATAATCAGTTTGGATTTATGCGTGCAGGCTTACTATGAAAGCTATACATTTATTGAGAGGTTTGATGGAGAAGTGCCGAGAGAATAAGCAGGATCTATATATAATTTTTATTGATTTAGAAAAATCTTATGATAAAGTTCCAAGAGAAGACCTTTGGAGAGTTCTACAGAAGAACGAAGTTGATATGGCTTATATTCAAATCAATAAAGATGTGTATTCTAGAGTTGTTACGTGTGTTCGAACAGAATAAAGATTGACCAAGTATTTTTCATAGGAATCAGCTTTAAGCCCATATCTTTTTGCTTTAGTTATGGATGCCCTTATTGGACATTTACGGGAGGATGTATCTTGGTGTATGCTTTTTGCTGATGATACTTTTATTGTGGATAAGACTAGAAAAAGAGTTCGAAAGCTCATGAAAAACTTGAATTATGGAGGTCTACATTGGAGTCTAAGGCCTTCGTTTGAGTAGTACTAAAACTGAACACATGAAATGTAATTTTAGTAGTAGCTCTAGTGGCAAAGTTGTAACTATGGGTGATCAAATCATTAAAAGGTGTGAACGTTATAGATATCTCAGGTCTATTGTTCAGAGTGATGGTGATATAGATAGGGATGTTATTAGTAGAATTCAAGTTAGTTGGTTGAAGCGGAGGAATGCTTCAGGCCTACTATGTGATAGAAAAACAATGCTTAAATTATAAGGAAAATTTTATAAGATGGTGGTGAGACATGCAATGCTCTATGGTGCAAAATGTTGTCCTTTAAAGAGAAGCATAAAACAAAGTTAAGTGTTGCTGAAATGAGAATTCTTAAGTGGATGAGTGGCTTGACACTCAGAGACAAAATGCGAAATAAATATACCCGTGATAGGGTTGGTGTAGCTCCAGTGGAGGATAAGATTAGAGAGAGTCAGATGATCCGATTAGGAGAGTACATGTTTTAGTTTCGACTGATGTAAAGAAAGGCAAAGGTAGATCTAAAATGACTTGGGCATATTTTCATAAAAAATGATCTTAATCAATTAAACTTAAATGAAAATATGACACTTAATAGGACTCAATGGAGAAAAAGGATTCAAATACCCGACCTAACTTAGGGGGATAAAGGCTTGTTGTTGTTGTTATTGTTGTTGTTGGAGTCGTTTTTGGTTTTGTTGCTGTTGTTGGTTTACATTTAAGTAATTCATCGCATTATTGTGACCATGGGATTGAACATAGGAAAAAGAATTTTGATCCAATAATAATAGGGTCAATAAATCTAATATTTTAGAAATGAATAGCTAAATTTGAATAACCTAAATATCAAATTGAGTGTCCAAAATAAGAGAAATATCTTCTAACAAAAACTCACAGGGAAGATTTCCTAAATAAATAAAATGTGCATCATCATAAGAGTGAAAATTGCTATAACCCTTAAAATGACAATGAATATATTATAATATTTGATGACAAGTCACTCGCATATTACCAACAAAGTATATATTTTCAAACCTACTATAATCTACTTTTGATGAAGTTATTAAATGCATTGTTGATTACCCTCAATCTAGAAAAACTATCATTTTGCCTTTAAGTCCCCTAAGGTCATTCATTTAATATTCGATTCCCAAGAGATGCCACATATATTAGCACTCTTAACTCCCCCAGCAAATAAAAATATTCTTATTAAGGCTAAAAAAAGTCATAAGCTTCATTTTGATGATTGTGTAGAACAATGTGTTCAATTGCAAGATGATTTTTTAGTTGAACCACCAGTATGTACACTTATGTTTGTTTGCACCAAAGTTTATACTAAAATTTCCTATGAAGTAGAATTAGGCTTCGTTTGGGGTTGCGTATTTCACGCAGCGCGGCCCCAAACCGCGAAGCCGATATAGAATTTGTCGTTTGGATGCAACGTTCGCGGCGGTCAGCCGCTAAAATAGGCGGAAGGCGAGTGGCGGAATCGACCCCGCGGCCCGCGTTATCGATTGGCTTTTACCGCCTTTGCCCCACACTCACCAATCTCTCGCGATCGAACTCTTCTGCCCTAGCGTCCCCGAAGCAGCTCTATCTCGCGAATGCACGACCTAGCGTCCCCGAAGCAGCTTCGTCCAGCGAATGCACGAACTAACCTCGTCTGCCCTAGCATCCCCGAAGCAGCTTCGTCCCGTGCTCCCCAGTCTCTCGCAATTCCTTGATAAGGAGAGGCTGACGGAATGCACCACCCGCTTCCTTCTGCTTAGGTGTCCGCTATTGTTGGGGCTGCGAGCATCGAGGATGCCCCTTGTGAACGTAAGTGGATCTGGCTCTTTCGCTATCCATATTTCTGTTAGAAATTGATGAAGCAATTTTATATTTGAGTGTTGATTTCTGCAAGTTTGAAGTTTGTATGGAGAGATTAGAGCTTGTTTGGAGCTATGATATTTATTGAGAGAACTTTTTACAATGATATATACTAAAAATTTGTATTTCTATAATATTTTTTTTATAAATTTTGAATCAGCTGAAACGTGCTAACAAAAAAGAAAATCTCATGAAGTGTTTTATTAAACAGAGGCAGAATTGTCATTTTTCTATAAACAGCTACCCCACAGCTATTTTCACACAGCTGCAACAAACAGACAGCCAGCTTCCTGGGGCAGCGCTGCTGCAGCTGGAAAGCCGAGAAGCTACAGCTGCCCCAAACAGACTCTTAAACTCATGAGCCTAAAACTAAGGGTCTTGTTATATTTTTATTTATGACTCACATTTATTTTAATAACTTATGAGATTTATTTTTGATAACTTAAGTTATTAATTTTCATAACTCATAACTTATGTCATAAATTATGACAACTTATGATATTTATTTTGATAACTTAAGTTATTTATTTTCTTAACTCATAACTTATGTCATAATTTATGATAACTTATGATATTTATTTTTGTAACTCTATAACCCCTAAAATAAATAAATGTTACTAACTTATGTCATTGATTTTATTAATAAAAATCAATTAATTTATTAAATTATCATAAATCCTATTGGTTAGTAACCCCCTTGATGGATGGTGGTTAAATATAGCATGAATTTGAGAATGGGTCCTCTCTCTACCCAACACACCTCGTACATTTCTCTCCATCAGAAAGTACAGAAAGTTTTAAGGGATTAGAGAGAGAAACTCCATCTCTTCAAGATCAAATTTGTTCATCATGAATACAGGTATGCGTCGCTTTATTTTTACATAGTAAAAATCATGAATTTAAAAGATCTTGGCTATTATGTACTTTTCTTTTGTAATTTGTGTATAAAGTTGAAACATGAATTTTCTAACATGTTTGGGACAGCTTTCTATCTATTTTGTATTTTAGACAGCTGTCATAGTTCTATTTGAGGAAATAATTTCTTTTTGTTTTCTACAAATTTCTATGATGGAAAGCTATTTTTTTCATTATGATTTGTTAAAGTGTGATGACTACAAGTAAATTGTCTGTTTTTTGAATATATGTAAATTGTCTGTTTTTTGTATATATATATATATATATATATATATATATATATATAATTTCAACAACAGCTTTAAAATAAATCATTTTCTCCACCACAATTTTATAATCACTTTTACAAGAAGCTGTAATGCCCCAAGCAGACCTTGAATCTGCATTGATCCAAATCTCCTCATGCTTGCTAAAGTTGCTTGTTTAGATGTATCTTTTTATTCTCCAACTCTCAAGAAATCATTTGTTGAAATACCGCATATGCAAGATAATGAACACCTTGATTTTGTATTTGGTTCTATTTTATTAAACATATCATATAATAGGAAGAACCATATGGAACATAGGGAATTAAAATTGCATATTTGTGGATTTTATATTGATGGCTTGTTTTTTTGATTTCTAGGCCCAATGACTCCTTAATGTTAATGGTGGATAGATCATACTAATTATTAATTATAAATTTTGATTAATTATATACTTTGCGAAAATGGTCTATCCTTTTAAATGTTGTTTTTTTATTGTGATAGCTATTTAATATGGCCGGTAAATTCCTTGAAATTTTTTAAGAGCTTATCATAAGTTCTTGACCTTTGTCTTGATGAAGTTATCCATTATCCTTCCCTTAAAAAGATTACAGAGAATAGGTTATCCTTCATTATCTCGACATGCATTTTTTTTAATTTTATTATATTATTTGTAATTTGTTGCCTAAATTATTGTCATTAAAAATTTAACTACCAAGCAAAATGAAAATTTTATAACCAAGCCATATATGTTCAGTCAAATGTTTAACGTGATAATGAAAATTACATTTAACTTCATATCTAGCTTATATGTTCCTACATTCTAATTGCAATACTAACCACAAACTCAAAGCTTTGTTATATTTTTAGAAATCGGGCACCTATTGTGTTTGTCCTAGTTCTACCTTTCAACATGAATATTAATTTATATTTTATATGCCAACCTTGTAGAGGACATTCAAGATTTCAAAAGTTCTTACAAATATCTTTCCAGGTGGAGTCATGCATTCACACCAGTAATGATTTCAAAACTTCTTAAAAATATCCTTGCAAGTGGAGTTATGCATTAACGCTAGTAAAGCCAAATTTTGATTTCCCAACAATCCTTTCCCAATTACATTATCATCCACCATTAAATGATTTCAAAAGTTATTAAAAAATATCTCATTGTATTCTAGATGAGTGCCTTAGTACCCTTAGGGAGATGGATATCTTCATACGCCAAGGAAGTCGATAAAGTTTGTACGATAAACTTAATCTGATTAGTCATTTTCCTACTTGATTAGTTATTTGTATTTATCAAAATTAAAGAAAAATAAATTGGACTAATTTCAGCATTATTCAAGCCATTTGGTACTAATGCAATGTCGAGTGTTATTAGAGTTACCGATGAAAAGTCAAGGACTACTTATATTTAATAATATCTTTAACCTAAGTTTTAAATTGTTATGACTGACAATTTATTGAAATTTGTTTTCCTATTGACACCTGGTTTTCTCGTCTCTCTATTTCTCTACTTCTTAGACTCTTCTACTCTCTCTCTCTTCTGGTTCTGCATTGGAACACCCATACTTCCATTATATTTTGCTTCTACTATAGCTATGTATGACAACGTCCCAATTCCCATGAACTCACATAGAAGTAAATAAGAATAGAAGAGATAAAGTCATCTACTAGGACAAAACCAAGTTTATTAGTGCAATATAAAGAAGAATTTTATTATATATTATACTTTAAAAAACAAATAAAATTCAAATTAACTTTACTAAAAAAAGTATTTCAAATATATAAGATAGACATAAGATGTCATTTTAAAAGGTTCTTTTATTTCCATAATTCCAAGTATTTCTTTGGAACAAATTGGGTTATAGAGCCTATTATGAAAAAAATTAGGAAAGTCCAACATTAAACCTTCATTTGGCCAAGATTTGTTGTGCTGTTAGAAGGAAAATCACACGTACTCTCAAAGGGATGGGGGATTTGCTCTCAAGTGTATTCTCAAATGTGCCAAAGGAAGAAGAGAGTGTGAACAAGGGAAATAATATGCTAATAAAAGGATGTACTGAGATCCACAAAGGATATGCTACACTGTCTCCAAGTGTATGGATTTTGGTAGAGCTTTTCCCACACACAAAAGACCGCACAACCAGTTTTTGAAAAATAACTGGCTATCAAAAAGACTGAATTAGACTTGCAAACCTTGGTCACAAGGAAATAGGGTGCTCCTGAAAGGATGTGCTGAAAACCACAAAGGATATGCTACATTGTCTTCAACAGAAAAAGCCTCCTTCCACACCTTATTGTCTCTGCCATATGTCAAAATTTTCCTCTGTGTTGCCAAGAACACTACGTCATTACTTAAGCATACCGGAAAAGCACTTGCAGCAAACCCCCAAATGCACCTGAGATGCACTCTCTCAATCAGAGCCCAACGCTCTCTGTCATAGTCCTTCAGAGCCCATATATTCATCCACACACCTAACATCTGAATCAAAGAGACAGAGCCCTCCAATTCCAGAAGATAAATTCTTCCAAAAAATTCAACAGTCACAATCTCCTCCGGCAATGAAATCCTCCTCCAAACATTACCCCTCAAATCAAGCACAAGCACAAAGGAGCAGCTGTGCGTAAGCCAGTGCAGCGAATTGTTGCAGAAAACAACTTGATTTCTATTCATGTGGGTGAATTCATCATAAAGAGATGAAACAAACCTAGTCCAAGAGTTAGTTCCTGAGTCGAACACCATGCACACAAGCTCCTCGTGTGGCCTCCGCCCAAATGGCCGGCAAAATCCGGCAACGGCTACATTGAATCTCCATGAAGATGGATCAAAAGACAAACCTACGAGGGTCTCCTCGTAGTCAGGGTGGAACCGAGTGAAGGGTCTTTCTCTGGTTCTCGGAAGCAACCTGTACTTTCTTGTCATCGGATTGCAGACATAGAAGACTCCCCGGTTAGGGATGCTTGAGCAGCACAAGAGACCGTTGCAGGAAGCTCTCACCTTGACTCTATCTTCCAAAAAACTCAACGAAAAGTACGAAACAGTATTGAATCTATCAACGCTGAGGAAACTGGAGATGGGAGTCGCGGCCTCGATAAGTTCCAACAAAACAACGGGTTTATCTGAGGAGGTCGCGGAGTATAGCATAATGAAGTGCTTCTCAGAAGTGAGCCTGAACCATGATCTACAAACAGATTTAAAGCGGAAAAGGGACTTAACAGGGAGTCTCGCGAGAATTAGAAGGATGAGATCGGATGGGAGAGCTTCATCTGGAGAATCCGCGGAGCTCATCGGCGAGTAGATCAAGTTTCTTTTTGCAGTGCAGTTTTGGCATAACCGGTCTTATTCTTTGCCAGAATACGCCATTGACGGCTTGACGGCTGTAAGGGAACTATTGAGCCAGCAAAGGGCTGGTCATTGATAGGCTCCCCATTTTGTGCCCTCAAGTGAGAAAAAAAAAAAAAGTTACATGCCACTTCAATTCTTATGTATTTAAAGGTCTGAGTTATATATATATATATATATATATATATAAACTTACTTATATATGAAATATTTACATGATCAACAAATCTATAATCTGACATCAATCTTAAGGCATGACACAAATCTTGAGGCTACCTTTTTGAACAAAACATATTCAAACTTCAATTAAAAATCATCCAAATTTCAGCAAACTTACAATCAATCTCACCAAATTGGCAAGACGGACCTAATAATATCAAAATTAGGCCAATCTAACTGAAACCAAGCTCAGATTAGGCCATTATTGAAAGTTTTCAGTGCATAATTGGAAGTTTAAATGAATCTCAAATCTGACAAGCTTATATTTAGTCGCATCTCGCCTAAGGCATGTGAGAAATGACGTGAGTGTGTTAGGCCATGGACTCATGTACAAACTATGAGCA
The DNA here is from genome assembly GCF_001263595.1 of Phalaenopsis equestris. Taxonomy (NCBI): domain Eukaryota; kingdom Viridiplantae; phylum Streptophyta; class Magnoliopsida; order Asparagales; family Orchidaceae; genus Phalaenopsis; species Phalaenopsis equestris. The sequence continues at coordinate 119,305 of NW_018165329.1, read as the reverse complement.
CAAAATACGTGAGCAAACAAGATTAAATGTAAAAGAAAAGCACAGGTGTGCAAAGATGTGAAAAAATGTGCAAGGTTGTTTATAAGCAAGCATACAGGGTAATGTGCCCAAGTGGAAGGGCGTAAATGCCCGTGATAAGCATATGAGGGCACACGCTCATGAGTTCACATTGGTGTGCTAGTGAGAGTGTAAGAGTGAAAATGGTAGTCCTAGAAAATCAAAAAACATGTAATTAATGCAATAATTTAGTTGGGATCGATCAACTGATCGATTTGATGGTGTCTGGTCAATCAAGTCAACTGATAGGTGATGGATCAACTGACGAAGTTGATGGTGGTTGATCAATCAAGTTGATCGAAAATGTTTGATTAATTGATCAAGCCAGTGACGGCCTGATTGATCAGGTCAATGGAACAGGTGATGTCATGCAACACGAGTCAACCGACATACACATGATCAATAACAAATCATACCCTTTCTAAGAACCTCATTAGGTTCTTAGGGTTGATGAAGTCGTAACTACATGTCTGTTACTCGCCGTAATGGAAGGCTTACCTGTAACTATTAGGCAATTTGTGAAAGGCATTTCCGTGATATCGTGCCTTCACCAAGTGAAGGCTCCTCTCACAGACGTAGCATTCATAATCTAGGGAACTAGAATCAAAGAGTTTCTCATTCACTATATCAGGTTGGCTTCAACCCATTCATCAAGAGATGAAGTTGTCGAACAGTCACTGGGTAGCTACATTCTTGACCAATTAGTTTATGTGCTAAGGTTAGAGGAAGCACTCAAGATTTATAAAGATTTAAGGATATCCAAAGCTTTCTAACCTAATGGAATTTTCCTTTAACACAAAACCTAGGTCCTTAAATCATTATCATTTAGTTGCAAGGGGCTATAAGAATGAGTAATGCATGGGCTTTTCAGGGATCTTCACCTTCATGACATTTGGTGAAGCATTTTCTTTGCTTGTCCTTGCTCCTACCTTATTAGGGATGAAACTCTCTTTCTTATGAGAGATGTACCTCCTCTCTCTCTTCTCTAACTAGCCAAAAATTAAACATATCCATCCCGGCTAACCATGAATGCAATGATGCAGCTCAAAATCCATCAGCTAGAGGATCTCCATTATTTGATAAAAGACCAAATGGGTCATTATTGTCGAAATGTAGTTTGAAAAATTTTGGGTAGGGATGACTCCATAATGAATGAACTTAGCTCGTAACTTCATGCAGAGTGGTAAGTGTAGTCCAAAATTGAATTGATCTTGCTGGAACACTAGATCCTTCCTAAATTAACTAGTGGCTCAATATTGACTCCTCGCCAAATGAAGCTTTACAATGGTATTAGAAATGTAATGAACGTCGGGTCTATAAAAATACTCTGTTTTTATTGAGGACGCCTCACTCACGGGAATCATTTCAAATAGCTAGGGAGAGAATTAAGAGCCACCACAAGAAAGGAAAGATGGGTTTGAAGGAGGTAAAACTCACGAAGAAAAAAGGTTCAGTGTGTCACGACTTTTATGCCCTTAACCATTTATAGGGATCAGGAGCAGAAGTCAGAGTGTCGCAGTATCTTGGTACCTCGAGAAGCGGGGTGATAAGGGTCACACCAGACATCAAATATAATTTAAGGAAATATTTTTATTTTTATTTTTAAAAAATAAACCATTACATCATATCAATCAGAAATAATGTATTTTATGAAAGAGTCTTTCACTGCTTTAGCCAAGACATATCCATGCTGAAGCATCCCTTTAAATGCAACCTCTACCCCTAATCTGAATCAGTTTACTTAATCAATCTTATTTTGGATCTGTTTCATGAAGTTCATCTTTATAGCAGCCAATAGCTTGGTTTAGAGAGAATCATCTCACCACTCAGCCGAACAATTTCCCCTTCTATTTGTGACTCGATCCAACAACTTGTGCATAGCTCTCTTGTCAGGATCTATGACCATTTGCACAAAGTAGTCAACCAATCCATTCATCTTATGTTCAAGGTACCCCAAGGACATTTGGCATCCCTTGCTTGTCTCTCAAAAAGCCCATAAATAATTGGTTGCTTGTCTGCAACATTGTCAATCATGTGCTGACCATCACCGATCAACTCATGGATTTCCACCGCAGAGTCAACAGCTGAGGAGACTTCAATGTTCCTAATTGCTTCCTGATCATTTAGGACCCATTAAAACATTTTTCCTAATTTTTTTTATTTAGTTATGTATTTTTAAATGTCAAAAAATGTATTTTCCATAATTTTTCATTAAAATAATTATAATAAAAAAATTGCAAAATTGAAAAGTTTTATTTCTCTAAGTTGTCTAGACTTAGAGAGATTTAATAAAAATATAAAAGTTAATGTTTGAAATTAAAACATATTTTCTATTAAATAAATCATTAAAAATTAATAAATAATTATAATAATTAAAATATAATTTGAAAAAACGTGAAATTTTATCCAAGTGGTACTCTGACTTAGGTGGACCTCCAATAATTTTCCCATGAACAAAAATTTTACTTTAATTAGTTAAATAAATTAACATTAAAAATCTTATTTTTGAGCTAAAATAATTATATAAATTAAATAAAAATTAGAAAAATCATATTTTCTCTTTTGATATTTTAATTGAATCATGATTGGGGTACTAAAAAAATTTCAAAGTCATTTGAGTTAGATTTAATAAGTTATGAAATGGGAAGCCTTAAAGGCAAAAAAATAATTTTGGATTTTGATGCCTTAATTAAATTTTAGGTTAACCAAAAGGGTAAATGGTTAATTTTGATCATAGTGGACTCTTTTGAATAATTGAAACATAATGGGTTAAAAGGTAGAAACCAATTTGCCACCTTTTCATGACAAGGGTAAAATTGTAATTTTGTAAATTATTACGACTTAGAGGTCAATTCAATTGGATGATACTAAAGTAGCGGGCTTAAGTTAGGAAGATAATAATTCACTCATTTGAAGCCCCTAATTGGTGATAGCATGATCTTTTAATAATAATAGATCTCATTTAATTTAATATTTTGATAATTACAAATATATTCATGGAGTTGTTAAGGACTTAGTAGTGAACTAGGTTTAATCTAAGATTGTTTAATAAGGTTTAAAAAAGATAACATAATTAATTATGAATATTTTGAAAACACTACGAGCCCAGTTGTAGTGGTGGGTATAAGTTCTTTAATGACTTGAGTTTGCCCTAAGGGTACCCATTTATATAACTTTTAAATGAAACATTAAATGAATAATTAAGTACCCCTCTTATGAGATAATTAAAATATTAAGGTTCATTGAGCATGGGTAGTTAACCAATCAAACCCTAAATTTAACTTCAGATGATTATATGAACAATATAATATGCTCAAATGAACTCGAAACATTCGAAAGAATTCTAAAGGTCGTTTGGGGTAATCCTCTGAATACTCTTAAGATTTTTTGGATATTTTGCAGCATAATTAAACTTATTATACTTTTTTCAATAAAATCATCCATTAAAACCTTTAAGGACCCACCAAGTTATGACTTGGGGTTTGAAAGATATGCCTTCAACTGGTCCTCTTATTTTCCATTCCTACAATATATATATATATATATATATGTTGCAAGTTCAAACATTTCAGCGGAGCAGCATCAAGATGACAGGTACGCATTTACAGTTTTATTTACCTTCTGTCATTTCATTAACTGCAATTTGTTACTGCTTCTACATATCTTGCATGCTTGACTGATAAAATGAAAAATTTTTCAAAATTAAAACAATTTTCAAAATTAAATTAAACTCTTTCAAAGGTAACCATAAATCCTTTAAAATACAATTAAACATCCTTTTGAATTTACGAGAGTCCTTCGGATGAGGTAACTCACAGTTGCTAACGAGATCTCTCTAATTTAAATTTAAGTTAAGTAAACTCAAAATAAAATAGTGATACCCGAACGAGGGAACCGTGAGATCATACTCGGTGTCGCTCTAATCAACTTTAACCCCCATATAATGATTGAAATGAACTTGTCATTTAAACATTTGAACCTTAGACTTTAGGACTGCTACTTCGACGAGAAGCTTGAAGCTAGCTACGAGGGCAGCATTCTACAACAACAAGTGGATCTACAACAACAAAACTTTCCTTAGACTTAAACAACATAACTGACAGCGACTTTTTATATACCTAAAAATACAAAAATTTGACACCACTACTAGAAGATTTAAACCCTCGGCAATGACGCCAAAAACTTGATGCAACTTTTAATATGCAAGAATTTATGAACCCATATTTATATATTTATATCAATTTTGTAAAGTCACAATTTCAAACGCAAGTATATGTATCGCTCAAGTAATACAGGGCTCTAGT
>NW_018165329.1:113554-114346 GCF_001263595.1 Phalaenopsis equestris | reverse complement strand
CCTTTATTGTAATGTAAATAAAGTGCAAGTAAAAACCATCACATTGATAATTAAATCCGCTTATAACATGCATCAAAAAATCCTAAACATGAATTCTACTCATTACAAAAGAAAAGTAAAATGAAAACAACAACATAATCTTCTCATGTCATTATTTCCCAACATGAAGAGAGAGTAAGAGAAACCCATCACAAAGCACAAAGAAAACACAACGGAAACTTCATTTAACCAAAGCAAATCCATTAGATAAGTGTTTACGAAAATCAAAAGATAATGAAGAACACAATACTTAGTTTTTTCCCTTTGAAAGAAAGACGAATATCTTTCCCACAAAGTCTCTCGCCGATCCATGCAATGCTAGAACATCTCCTTACAAATTCTCTCAAAATCTCCTCTCCAATCTCTCTAAAAGGGTAGAAATCTACATTTCTACTCCTATTCTAAAAAACATTAACTTTCTCCACACTTTTCCTAACATTCCTCTCCCACAAAAAGCCTCCCTTTTCTAACCTAAATTTGTTCTTTTAAAGTGGAGGGACGAAGTATAAAGACACAAGAACCCTTTTAAAAAGCGTCCAAATACGTTGAATTTCGGCCCATAAACGTTGAATTTCGGCTCATAACCGTCCCGGGCGCCGTCGGCGGACTCGAGGGTGCCGTCGGTGAGTTTTTCTGTCATTTTTTGGTCTTCTCAGGCAAATCTCGCCGTTGGCGCAGTGTTGGGTGCCGTCGGCGAGCAGACTACGCAGCTCCACCGTTTTGCTCTGTTTGGCTCCGTTTTAGCTCCGTTTC
>NW_018165329.1:112617-113130 GCF_001263595.1 Phalaenopsis equestris | reverse complement strand
TTGTAATAAAGTTTTAATTCAGAAATACTATAAGTTTGATTTAAGTAAATACCATAGTGAGATTTTCAGAAAAAATTTAAGTAATTAATTAACTCTGTAGGTACAGGAATATCTGATCATCAAGTTTAAGAGTTCTAGTTTTCTATTCATTTCAAGAATGACTATATGTTGTAATATCAAGTCACTTAGAATATTCAAATGATAGGAACTTCATGAGAACACTACTAGTAAAAGATGCTAATCCATAAATATAAGTTTAGGAATATATTTAGGTTTTCCCTTTAGGTAGGTCCAGTGAAGCAAATTTTTGATTAAACATCTCCTCAAGCTTCTCCTCACTTTTATATTTTTTTCTTTCTTTTCTTTTCACATTTTCATTTGGATTGCTTTCAATCCTATATATATATTTTTTTCTTTCAGGGATTGTTGTCAATCCTTTCTTTTTCCTTTTTCAAGTGGGGATTACTATATCTGGATAGTCTTTATTGATTTTGAACATCACCTTTCTTTCCC
>NW_018165329.1:107850-112141 GCF_001263595.1 Phalaenopsis equestris | reverse complement strand
TAATATTAGGAGCTTTCTATACATATAAATCATTAGAGAATTTGTTGGGTAATGAAATTTTGAAATAAGTATAAAACTAAACATTATACAAACACAATATTTCACTAACACGTCCACAATACTAAATAAAGTTCTAACTAGCATAACATTTATCAGCATTGAAATATAAAAATGTTCTTCAATTCTTATAAATTGTAACACAAACACAAACACAAACACACAAACAAGATAAATGAGGTCAATTCTTCATCCATCTCATCGCATCTCACTAACTTACTTCCAATTTCTAACAGAATCCCTACACAGATATATTTGGTGCTTATAAATGATTTTATAGATTCTAATCCCAAAGATAAGATTATCCCTGATATATTGGTTCTCGAGCACCAACCCCAGACATCACCATATCCCAATAATTAAGCACCTCTATAGTTATAAGTACAATGTAAACTCATACATAAGTTACTCATTAAATAGGTTCGCGACTCCTAGCAAATGAAAACAAAGTCAAATGAAAACAAGTCCGAGAAAAGAAGTAACAAATATGAGATGGAACAATCACTGTTAAAATTCATAATGTCTCTTATAAAACTCAAGTTTGGGTGAGACCCGAGTTATAGTGGACTCGTCAATCCAACTACTACAAGAAAACATACAAGTCTAACCATAATAAGAATTTAAGGAATCATCACCCTCATGACACACAAAAAGTAAATCAAACCACTTACAATCCAAATATCTACCAAACATCAAGCAAACTAATCAATTCATACTAAAGCAAGCACAATACAACACTAACAATCATGACTCTTAAGCATACTAAATCAAACCACACAGATAACTATGGGTTGCCTCTCATAAAGCGCTTGATTTAACGTTGCTAGCCCGACAAATGATTCCACCTGGATCAAAATTCCAATTAAGTAATCCTTGATCAATAGCCCAATTTTTTCCAGAGCCAAGGATTCCTACAATGTCCTCAAATTTAAATTTTTCTTTCACTTCTTCCTTTTCATATTGATTCATATCATTGTTCCTCATATTTCTTTCTAGATCCAATATTCTTCTAGTAATTTTCTCAATTTGCATATTAATATCATCATTGAAATTTATAAGAAATGGATCTTTATATGATACTTCATGATCTCCCAAATTTTGATTCTCTCTAGATAATTCAGATTTTAGATCAATATCTTCTATGTTACTCTTCTAATTCAAATTATCTTCCAATTCTTCAGGAATTTCTTCTATTGATCTTTTAATTTCCTTGTCCTTATCTCTCAACTCAAAGCTCTTTTGAAACAAATCCTCAAATTCTCTTCTAAATAACGGTTCAATAATTTTAAATTGCTCATAATTCATTTCCTTAGGATTTATCTCAGAGTCACTAGGTAAAATCTTTGGGGGGTAACTGTTAATTGCATTAATAATCTACCCCATCATCAGAATCTCATTCATTTTGTTCTTATACCACGGAATATGCCATTCAGTGACTTTGAATAACTCTTTCATAGGAGATCTTTTACTGATTTCATCATTCAATTCAGGTTCATCTTGTGATTGAGTCGAATGTGAAGATATAGAGGCTGGTGGTGTATATGAATTCACCAAATAGATAGGCTTTAAAATTGCATGAGGTAAATTCATTTTAAGGTCATGAGATTTTTCAACAGATGGAATTAAAAGTTTACTATTTTTGGTAACGTCCATCATTTCACACCTCTCCTGAACATACATACAGTCTTCTTTAAACAACATTTTAACCTCATCATGAAAGACCATTTCGATCTCATCTATTAACTTACTCTCAAATCATTTTTGGAAATAGTTTTTACTTAGATAATCAATTTCATCCATCCAAAAACAATCATCATCTTTTCTCTCAGCTGGATATTTCATAGCCTTTAAAACATCAAAAGTGGTTTCATGGTCATTAATATTCATAGTTAACTTTCCTTTTTGCACATCTATCATAGCTTGTCCAGCAATAAGAAAAGGTCTACCCAAAATAATGGGATATTCTTTATCTTTCTCCATATCTAATACAATAAATTCCATAAGAAAGATAAATTGATCCACTTGAACAAGCACATCTTCTATAATCCCTTTTGGATAAATAATAGATCGATCAACTAACAGAAGAGTTATAGTAATGGGAGAAATATCGGCTAAACCTAATCCTTTAAATATTGATAAAGGCATCACATTAATGCTCGATCTTAAATCACATAAAGCTTTTCCACATAATATTTTTCCAATTACACAAGGAACTATAAAGCTACAATGATATTTAAGTTTCTGAGGAAAATTTTTCTGAAGTATAGCGCTGCACTCCTCACTTAGTGCAACTGTCTCGTAATCCCCAAATTTTGTTTTCTTATTTAATATCTCCTTCATAAATTTTGCATGACTTTACATCTGTTTCAAAGCTTCGGCAAAAGAAATATTTATCGTTAACTTCTTATGTACGTCCATGAACTTTGAAAATTTTTTATCCAACTCATGCTGTTTAAGTCTTTGAAGAAATGAAGGTGGTGGTCTTTCCAAACTGATTTTAGTTGGAGATATTAATTTTTCCATATCCTTAGAAACATGTTCTTCAGGTCTTTTAGTTTCATTTGTTTCTCTCACAACATTTTTCTCTTTTCTAACCACATCCTCTATCTCTCTTCTACATTTTAGTTCGACAGCTTCTATTTGTTGATTAGTGTTCTCTTTAGGGTCGATCTCAATGTTGCTAGAAAGTGTTCCTTGGGGTCTATTGCTAAGTGAATTAGCAATTTGTCCCAGTTGATTTTCTATATTTTTAATCGTAGCATTTTGACTTTGCAATTGGTTTCCCATTTGCAATACCACTTCTTCTATAGACATCTTTTTATTCTCAAATTGTTTATCATTGTTAGAGTTCGGTGGATATGAAGGTCTATAGTTTGTGTTCCCCTGATTATTCCAACTCCCATTAGGATTTGCATGATTATTTTCCCATTGTTCGTTTCCACCCCAAGTAGTATGACACAGTTAAAATTAGGATGGCTCTTCCAACCTAGGTTGTAAAAGTTAGAATATGGGTTGTTTATGGTATTTAAAGTCTCATATGATAAGTTAGAATCAATCATATGCCCTGATGAACTTTCCTCACTTACTGGAGTAAATTGAGTTTGGCTCATTCCAAATTGGTCCAACTTCTTTGATATTGTAGCAACTTGAGATGCAATAATTGTAATCACATCTGAATCATGAACACTGGCTACTTTTTTAGGATTTACCCTTGTAGAGGGCCATTGAAATTTATTTGCAACCATATTTTCAATTAACGCATACGCTTCATCAAATGGCTTAGACATTAATGATTCACTAACAGTAGCATCAATTATAAACCTAAGGGATTCTACTAACCCATTATAAAAAGTTTGAATGATTAACCAATCAGGCAGAGCATGATGTGGACACTTTCTTAGGAGTTCTTTAATTCTTTCCCAAGTTTCGTATATTGATTCCCCTTCATACTGACAAAATGAGATAATATCTTTTCTAAGTTTAGTAGTCCTTGAAGGTGGAAAATACTTAGTTAGGAATTTCTGAGTTAACTCCTCCCAATTTTTAATAGAGCCAGGTGCTAATGAGTATAACCACATTTTAGCCTTATCCCTTAGTGAGAAAGGAAAAAACCTTAGTCTAACTGCATCGTTTGACATACCGTTATACGAAATATAGCACAAAGTTCTATAAAATTTGATAAGTGTAAATCGGGATCCTCCAAAGGAGTTCCCCCAAACTGATTGTTTTGCACTAGTTGGATAATCTCAGGATTTATTTCAAACGAGTCAGCTTCTACGACAGGGTTTTGTATACTTGAGTGCATTTCATCTGTCGTAGGATTTACGTAATCCCTCAATGAAGTATGATGATTTTCTAAGTTATTGTCTTGAGAGTTTTCCATTTCTAGTTTTTCGAGTCCTCTTTGTATTTTTATTTTTTTATTTTTTTCAAACTCGAGATCATAAGACACAAGTCCTGCAGACCCTTTGTTTAGCATACGCAACACAACAAACAATACATTAACAATTAAACAAATAACAGATGAAATATATTCAACACAACAAAATATTTTTATGAACACCTTATTTTTCACACAAACAGTTTTCTTAACACTTTTTCATATAAAAACACTTTTCACACAAAACAGCTTTTACGACACTACAGTTTTCCAAGTCTAAGTCTAATTACTTCAACTAAAATTCTCCAAAATTCTCCTAAAGTTTTTCCCAGCAATGGCGTAAAAAACTTGACA
>NW_018165329.1:107342-107777 GCF_001263595.1 Phalaenopsis equestris | reverse complement strand
AATGACGCCAAAAACTTGATGCAACTTTTAATATGCAAGAATTTATGAACCTAGATTTATATATTTATAATGATTTTGTAAAGTTACAATTTCAAACGCAAGTATACGTATCGCTCAAGTAATACATGACTCTAGCAGAGTCCCATTTATCTATCCTATAGGGAAGCGAGGTAAGAGGTCCTTAGTCAATTAAAATGATGTTTCAATTGACTTAGTTTGGAATGTCGATTAAAATGATGTTTCATTTAGCAACTACTCCTAAATGCAAGTGTTAAATGTAAAGATAGTAACTATAACTAAATGCAAATATTAATTCTAAAGATAACCCTTTTTGGATGAATTAGTTTGGAGAATTTTGAGATATTAAAAACTACTATTCTTATGTAATGAATTGGATAATGTAAAGGAATGAGATGCATTAAATATGGTATGTGC
>NW_018165329.1:94364-107125 GCF_001263595.1 Phalaenopsis equestris | reverse complement strand
TTTGTTGAGAATTACACAACCCTCTTGGGTCTTAATGCAATTACAACAAATTTTAATACTACAACAGGCCTTTATTGTAATGTAAATAAAGTGCAAGTAAAAACCATCACATTGATAATTAAATCCGCTTATAACATGCATCACAAAATCCTAAACATGAATTCTACTCGTTACAAAAGAAAAGTAAAATGAAAATAACAGCATAATCTTCTCATGTCATTATTTTCCAAGAGAGAGTAAGAGAAACTCATCACAAAGCACGAAGAAAACACAACAGAAACTTCATTTAACCAAAACAAATCCACTAGATAAGTGTTTACAAAAATCAAAAGATAATGAAGAACACAATACTTAGCTTTTTGCCTTTGAAAGAAAGACGAATATCTCTCCCACAAAGTCTCTTGCCAATCCATGCAATGCTAGAATATCTCCTTACAAATTCTCTCAAAATCTCCTCTCCAATCTCTCCAAAAGGGTAGAAATCTATATTTCTACCCCTATTCTAAAAAACCTTAACTTTCTCCACATTTTTCCTAACATTCCTCTCGCACAAAAATCCTCCCTTTTCTAACCTAAATTTGTTCTTTTAAAGTGTAGGGATGAAGTATGAAGAGGTGTCAGAAGAATCCTTTCAAAAAGCGTCCAAATACGTTGAATTTCGGCTCATAACCGTCCCGGGCGTCGTCGACGGGCTCGAGGGCGCCGTTGGCGAGTTTTTCTATCGTTTTTCGGTCTTCTCAGGTAAATCTCGCCATCAGCGCCATTTTGGGCGCCGTCGGCGAGCAGACTGCGCAGGTTCACCGTTTCGCTCCGTTTGGCTCCGTTTTAGCTTCGTTTTGCTCCATTTCAGTTGCGTTGTGTTCCTAATAGACAGCCCTACAAAATAAGCATGAAACAAAATAAGCATGAAAACACAAAATAAGCATGAAAACAACCTTCCTTTAAAGTGAAATCTCATTCAAAAATATGCAAGAATTGTAAAAAAGATTAAACATCAAAAGACTTATCGAAAGATGATAGAGCAAAATTTCATTTCTTGTTCGTTTTTGCTCCAAATTGTACCGTTTTTGTTTTTTTTTCTCCAAAAGTCCATAATTCATCATACATGCAACAAAACATAAAAAATATCCTTCTTTAAAGTGCAATATCATCAAAATCAGTGTAGAATAGGTATGAAAATCTCAACATATTTTCCTTTGGTCAATAATCCATAATATTTCAAGGTTGTATGCCCAGTGCAACATAAATCCTCACTTTATCTTTAGGTCTTTGCACAATCATATTGTGCAATTTAAGCCCTAACTCGTTTTAGGATTCCGAGGTTGTCGTTAGTTATGACATAAATCCTCTCATCTTCCAGGCTATTTGTGTGATTGTGTCACACAAATGCCATCTCACATAAATGTAAGCCCAATTAATAATAATTGGTAGGATGAAACATTCAATATTTTCTTCTCAAAATTAAAGCCAAATCATAGGATAGCTTGAGAAGTCACTGCAGTTCTCCTAAGAATTTGTGACATCCCCTAGTTTCTCTTCATTTGGACTCCATAATAAATGTTTCCAAATTTGAGCTTTTCCCATTTGACTCACCTCGGTCTGATCTTTGAAAATTCCCATCCTTTAAAATTCTTGAAGACAATATTTTGTAATCTAAATAGAGAGTTTTGTTAAATGACTATGGTCATTTAAGATGTAATTAACTATATGAGCTTGCCTCTATAGGGATCTTTAAGAACCCAGATAATATAAACCCTATCTAATCTTTTATATTAGATAGGGGAACTTATCGATCAACATAAATGTTCACAGACTAAAATGAATATCATAAATTCTTTAGCTTATTTAATCGAGCCTCACAGATAAGTGATATGTCTACTCCTCAGGATGATTATGTCATTTGTAGTGTTGTGCTCGTTTATTTAAACTATTATTTATATGAGATTAGTTTGGTCTCGTATTTGATTACTTTTTCAAAATTAAAACATTATTTTTCTAAAAATCAATAATATATATATATATATTAAATCAAATTTGATGGCTGATAGTGCCTCGGCTTAGGTTCCTTTGATCAACGTACTTATTGGCTTAGGTTCCTTTGATCAACGTGCAATAAGTTTGTCACCTTAGCAACCCTCAACAACGAAAGCAATAAAAACAATAACTCAGTTGATAATCTTAACAAATAAGTCAACTTGAAAGAGTCAAATAAATGACCTCACTACCCTCAATTTCCAGGGAGAGTTGAGCCATAGAGTTAGAACTATTAGACTTGGAGATGTCTTTAAAAGAGTTCACTAATAAGAAATTAACTCAGAGTCCGAGTTAGAACACATACAAAATAACATAAATTAGTTTACAAAGAGGAAGAGTTCTAAGTTGGGGGAAATCACAGTCTTACACTCAGGGCCTTTGCGTAGATTAATGTTGATGGTTCGGGTTGGGAGAGTGTTGTCGAGGCTTCATTGGTTGGCTTTTCCTATGAGAGTTCTATAACTGTGGGGAGACAACTATATGTTATGGTGGTGTGGTCCTTGCCTTAAAGCCAAAGCTTATTGGAAGATGACAAAAATGTGGTTTTCGACTCGTAGAAATGTTGTAGCAAAAACTCTTTGACGTAATCCATGCTAGGAATATATCTATGGTGGGCTTGTCCCGTTGGCACTTTTCTTGTTGGTGGTATGATCCACATTCACTGAACCTTTCAGGACGTTGAATCAAAATTTATCATGTGAATCACACCTAAGGAATAAAGTGTAGAATAGGAGAGGGGAGGAAAGAGAGAGAGAGAGGAGTGCATAGTGACTTTCCCCTTTAAGGAAAAATAGAGTATTCTCAGGCTCTTGTGGACCTTTTTATTTAATCAATTATTTTTTAAACATGGGCTAAAGGAGTGAGCCAAAAGTTTCTCTTTGTAGAAATGACCCCGATTTAGAGGCAAGGGGATATAAAGTAGAAAATTACATGGTTTCCCCTACTTTTATGGGGGGCATTACAAAATATTTTGGGCATAAGAAAATTAAAGGAGCCTATGAATTAACTACAATATAGTTTGGTGGACAATGATCTGTAATCCTTTGGTCGGCCTGGTGCATTCAGTCAACTCTATTGAGTTGAAACAATCGATTGGCCCAGACAATCTTTTGATCATCCAAACTTATCTCAGTCACTCAAACTTCACTCGATCGTCTGAATTTCACTCGGTCGTCCAGACATTTTTCGTCAGGCTTGAGATAGTAAATTAGTTATCTCGATCCGACTGTCAACTGTTGAACCTTACATAGGAAACTTATATTCCTGGGTAGAACTGGGCTATCAGATTGAGGGTAAATTACCATAATCTTATTGGTATCCTACCTCATTTTAATAAGAGAGCACTTAGAAAGCTTGATAAATGTTTAACGATGAAAATCTTTGGCCTTCTAAAGAGTCTTGGAGGCCCTTGTGAGGCGTCTGGTGATACTTGGATGAGGGCCAGACTTGTTCCTTCCCTTGGTTACATAAGTCTTAATCTTTGACTTTGACGACTTTTGTTCTATCAGCTCGAATCTTGTTTTAAGGGGTGGTAGATGGTCAATGAGATCCTTTGGTCATTTGTTGGTGTGGTTCCTGGTTCTTCTTATGGGCTATCATTGACCATATTTTTATTTTGTAGTTCATTGAATTTCCTCGAGATTTGTGCTGAGGCATTTCTGACGTACAGTCTGCTTGAAAAATTTTTAAACAAAATTAAAATTTATTTCAAAATGTTACCTATTAACTTGAAAAAATAATGATTTAAAACATCATTTGAACAAGAAATGAATTGAGTTTTAAAGCAAAAGGTAGAACTTTTGGATTGGAACATAATTTTAAGGTACATTTGAATATCGTTCGATCATTAACTTTAAAAGTTGATTTGAAGCTCAATTCAAATTAATTCAAATAATGTTTGAATCTATAATATTGCAAACCTGATGTGAACCTAATAATTAAGTTCTTGCTCCAACTTGGAGTTACAAAATTGACCTTGAATTAGGTTCAAGCAATGGGATCAAACTTTTTTGTTCATTGTTGTCGTCTATGAAATAAATTCATTGGATTTTTTCCCTCAATATGAATTTAAATGTCCAAAATAATTATTTCCTTGGAGGGATATTATACTCAGAGATATTACATGGCTAAGTTCAACCAGATAACTAAGCTAATAATGTGATGAAGATAATTAATAGTTATTTTTAAAATTTTGATCTTCTTGACAGAATACATAATTCTTCTACAAGCAGTTCTTTAAATTGCAATTTTATGGGGATATTACTAATTAAATTCACCTATTGAAGCTTAATAATGTAAGAAATAATGATTACTCTCTTATATTCAACATTAAAGATAAGAATGTAAGATTTGAAATACTAAAACTTTTTGTTAATATTGGATTAGGAGTTGATGTATTTTCCATTAATGAAAAGTTTAGAAGGATGAGTGTTGGAGTAAAACTTATTGATAACAAATTACTAAATGGCATAAATAACTTTAATAATGCATCTCATGAGAATATATATAACGTGTGCACTATTAAGTAATATATTTGGAAGTTGTCACACTATTGTATTATTAATAGATTGCCACCAAATAATGAGGAATAAAGCTTTTATTTTGAGATACTAACATTAGTTGAAGAAAAAGAAAAAAAAAGAAAGGGACAACAAAAATACGATACATATTGAAGAATATATCTTAATAAAAAGATTGAAAAAGCCATAAATTAGTATTTGATAAGTGGATTCGCTGTTTGTTTATAGTAGTTCGCTTTTTTAGCATTGTTCCACATATGTACTTAATATTTGCAGGTTGTATCTTTGTGCATTTTACGTAATTATTTACATGTTTAAAGGATTTTTAGGCACTATCATGTTGGTGCAATTATGATTTTGAGATCAAATTTGGCTTAGAGCATGGTCCAGAGTGCCAAAAAAAGTGCCAAAACCCTTTAGGAAAAAAAAAATCAAATCATTGATAAGAAAATTGGCAGGCATTTGATCTTATTTATATGAAATTCGTGTTTTTATGGTCAGCTTTTCCCTCCAAAATTTAAAAAATAAAAATTCAAATCATTGCAGGGAGTAAAACGAATCCACTGATAAGTACCCAATTCAAACTTTCTACGGAGCAACACAAATGTCAGGACATCATTCTGATAGTCTTAAGGGTCTACGAGCTGAAAAGTTTAGGGAGTTTTTGTTTAGGTTTGTTTTTTACTTTTTATTATTTAGTTTTTATATTTAAATTGTTCCTTGCCACTTGCGGAAAAAGGGTTTCAGTTCTCACGGACATTCTGCAGCAAATGAAGCTGAGCGTTATTCAGAAGAGCCCTGGATGCTTCGTTTGTAGAGTCGATCATGCGCAGCAATTTTATATCATGTTGCCATTTCTCCATTTGTTCCCGATGAATCCTTGGCGCAGATTGATTATCAAATTCGTCAGATAAAAAAATCCAATAATTTAGATAATTATTGAAAATACTACGAATAACAACGTACATGATCAAACGCTCTTCAAACTCGGAGCTGAGATCCTTGAATAGTTGCTTCCCTGTTTCAAGCATCTCCGAAAGCTAGCTTAAGAACAGGTAATTAGGAGTGGTTGTGTATTTCGAGAATTAGAATATATTTGCGGTTAATTATATAGAAAAGTTTACCTGCTGAGTGAATCGATCGATCTTCTCCAGGATGCGCTGAATGTCGGACTCCATTTCTTCCGAGCAAACCTGGATCATCTCATCCGAACCCGCCGTGGCCGTCATTTCTTCCTCCACACCAGCATCGACTCCTCCGGCAGTTCCCTCCTCGCTTCCATCCTGTCAATGATGCTTTTGATCAAGTTTGAACAGAATTTATAAAAAAAAAACATCGGAGATTTTGAGATCTTTGTATTATGCACTTGATCTGGATCCTCACCGCTGTTTTCATACGTTTGCGCAAGACCTCCATTTCAAAACTCACTTGGAAAATTCAAATCAGTGAGAATTGAGATAATGACATCGGTGACAGAAAGACCGAACGACAAAGTTCAGAGAAGCATTGCACCTATAGTAGATTTCAAGCAGTAAATGATCTCAATCCGATCATTCGATCGCCCAAGAAAACGACGGAGAAATGGTTCGCCGCAGATCCTAGCCCTGAAAAAGAAAAAATGCCGCTGATAAATTAACCGCACTTTTGTATGAAATTGGAACAAGAACTCGTCAAAAACCACCTTCCCCACTTCTTCCCCCGGACCTTTCCCCTTTCCCTCCCGTCTCTTAAATTTGAATGCAGCAAGCCTATTTATAGGCTTTGTGGTGGGAGGCAAGAGAGACGAAGGATTAAGAAAAAACAACCGCAGGTAACCATACTGCTTGTTGCAAATCTAAAATAAAGCTTACAATTGAAGTTTCCTTTGAATCAAATCTACACTGATTTAGATAACCACATGCTTGCTGGCTTTGCAAGTTTAGATGTATCTTTTAATCTCCAACTCTTAAGATATCATCTGGTAAGATATCTCATACACAAGATAATCAACACATTGATTTTGTATTTGGTTTTATGTTAAAAAAACATATCATATAATAGGAAGAACAATATGGAGAATTGGGAATTAAAATTGCATATATATGGATTTCATATTGATGGCTTGCTTTTTGAAATTCTAGCTCCAAAGTTTATTTAATTAATACATTGTGATTTACTTAAGATATCATCTGGATAGATCATACTATTTATTAACTATACATTGCGACTTATTTTACATTTTTGTAGAAATGGTCTATCTTTTGAAACACTATTTTCATTGACATAGCTATTTAATGTCGCTGGAAATTTCCTTGAAAAATTTTAGGAGCTTATCATGAGTACTTGACTTGTTGCTGTGAGTTGTCTATTATATTTCCACTGGTTTATAGATAAAAGGCCTTCTTTTAATGCACTTACATGCAAATTCTTTTAATTTTTTTTTTATTATTTGTATATTGGTTGCCGAATTTGTTTTTTTTTTTATCAAAAGAATCTAAATGCCAAAAATATTGAAAATATTATAGTCAGGCCATATGCTCGCTCAAATCTTTAGGGTAATATTAAAAATTATATTTAACTATATATCTGGCTTATATGTTCTCTACATTATAATTGCAATATCTACCACAAAATCAATGCTTTGTTATACTCTTAGAAATATAGTAACTAATGTGTTTGTTCTAGTTCTAGCTTTCAACGTGAATATTAATTCTAATTTTCTATGTAAAGGTTCATTGTCTTGTAGGCGACTTTTGAGATTATAAAAGCTAATCCAAATATATGTGTAGGTGGAGTTCTGAATTCACACCAGTAATGCCAATTTTCTTTTCCCAGCAATTCTTGTGCCAATCCCATTGTCATCAACCATTGGATGATTTTTGGGGACTAAAGAAGAGTTGTAATGTATGTCTTCTTGTATTATGGATGAATGCTTTAGTTCCCTAAAGGAGATGTGTATCTTCATATGCCAAAGATGTCAATGAAGCCTATCCAAGGAAGACTTCATATATATGATTCGTCATTTTCCAACTTGATTAATTAGTTGTATTTATGAAAATTAATGAAAGCTAAATTGGTGTAGTTTCAATATTATTCAAGCCAATTGGTACTTATGCAATGTTGAGTGTTATTGAACTTTCTATTAAAAAGCCATGGACTACTTATATATAAGAATTTATTTAACCTAGGGTTTATATTATTTAGATTGTCAATCGAATGAAATTTAATTTCCTATTGAGTTCTTATTTTTTTGCATCTTCATTCCTCTACTTCTCAGTCTACTATTACTCTTTCTCCCATCGAGTTTTGCATCCTACCAACCATTGCTCTCTTTTTTTTTTGCTTGTGTTATCACAATGTATCACAACATCCCATAAACTCATGTACTAATAAATGTACTTATAAGATATCAAGTGAGAATAAATTTCTTCTAGTACGACCTGTTTTTGAATTTTCAAGAAATTGGTTGAAGACTTGAGTTATAAGGAAGAGAAAAAAAGACAATGAAGGAAATTCAACCAATGCACGAATTTATATTTATTTACTTTTCTTACTTTTATTATATAATAAAATTGATGCAGCTCTATAACAAATGAAAATGAGATACCATTTTGTGATGAATTCTTACTGGAGTACTAAATCCTTATTTATATAAAAATATGTGTTCTGTAATTATTTTGTTGCTCAATAATGATGAATTCATTAAATCCAATAATATAGAAGAATTTGTTGAGCTTCAAGAATAGATTCAAGTAATACTTTTCCCATGTAATTAGTATATCTATTGGTTAACATATCAACTTTAATTGGTTGAGCCTTATGCATGATTTTAACTTTACAACAGTATCCATCGAGACTTACTATTGAATAAACTCTTTTTTTACTCATCATATACCTTATCACAAAGAAGAGAGTCTTAACATTATGGCTAGGCCAATGGAATAAGAGATTATATTTATATAAACAAAGGGGATTTTGATACTTTAATATTAATAAATAATTAATACTATTGAAGAATTTCTATCATGTATATAAATTTCAAAATTTGGAACATGAAAGAAAAATTTAGCTAAATTGATCTTCATTTTTGATAATTCATGATGGATTGAAATTATTGATATCTATTTAATGAATACTAATTATTGAAATTCAAACTGATGAATCGCTAATGAATAGTTCAAATTGATGAATTAAATTGCAATAATTATATACACAGTGAAAAATTCAAATTGATGAATAATAATGCTAAATTCAAGTTTTATGAGCACAAATTATCAAAATTTAATTGATGAACACCAATTGTTCAACCCTATTAATTTAATTTCAATTATAACAAATATGAGTTATTGAGACTCCAATTGATGATTGCTCGTTGTTAAACAAATACTCCAATCTAGTTATTGATATCCAACTATTGATATTATTTGTTAATTATTAAGTAATAAATTCCAAGTGATGACTTCGAATTAGTGAATCCTTCTACAATATAAGAATGTCCAACATGAATATATAAATGAAAACTTTTTCATGGATTGCTTCTATTTTTCATCATTGTTGTTAATATAATATAACATTTAGATGTTCTGCTTCATTAGATAAATTTTAAGGAAATAATAAAATAAAGGACATCACTGAGTGCTGACTGCTCTTCCATTTGGAGCCTCTAGCTCTCTTATAAGTTTCATCATAGTGACTTCTTGAACTATTCCAAAGAGAAATCCCCATTGGATCTTCTTGCTCATCTTTAAGTAGTTATTTGACTTTTAAACTGATCTTTAAGTTCAGTTGACTTTTATAGAAGCTTATGGTGGTATATTTTTTTCTTTTACATATTTATAAATTATTAAATAGAGATATCTCTAATGTTTACCAAAAAATTTTTATTTTAGTTTTTCATTGATTTTGTCAAAAAATATACATTTGGGTAAACTTATTTAATGAGTTCCTAGAGTGTAAAATGATTCAATATTGGAAAGCATACACGGTAAAAAGTTGTGTATCAAATCCTTAAGTTCTCCATGTTCTAGGTCTTATAGACCTCTTTCCCAATGCATGTCTTCAATTTGTAAGTCATTAGCCTTACTTAACATTGAAAAATTTATGGCTTCGTCCAAATTAGCTCTAGTTTGCTGAAAGTGAGGTTGTGATACACTAAGTCGGCCTTCTTCAACACTAAATTTTTTGGCTCGAGCAAATTGCCTTTAACATTTGAACTATAATACTTCAGACTCCTTTTAATTTTTCTAGCTTCAAGAATGACTAGTATTGAAGTTCCTTAAATAGAATCAACACAATATTTTAACCTAAATCATACACACTTCTCCATTTATCTTGTTTCACCTATGTAAAATTAGATCGAACGGTTACCCTCTAACTGTGCAAATTCTATTCAGTTGGAAGCATGAATTTGGCTCTATGAGATAAAATAAGTTAGGCTTGCTCTATAGTAGTTTCACTTATGTTGGAATACCTTTCTTCTATGAAAGTTAAGCATCAAATTGCTCTCCTCACCTTGATTTTATCATTTGCCTTAGAATGGTTGACTGAAGAAAACTTTAGGTGAGTCCCTTGGCATTAATAAAAGTTTTTAACTTTTGAACTTCAAACTGCATGTTATTTGTTACCGCTTTTAGGTACAACCACACACTTGGGGCTCACACAAGTGCATATGTCATATTAGTAATATCATATTTTAGAGTCTGTAATGTCGATTCCACAGAGAAAATGGTAATGCAAAATAGGAAAAGTTCTAGGTTACTGGTTTCAAGTCCTAGCCTGAAAAGTTGAAAATGTTAAAGTCTAAAAAGCTAACCTACTTTGTTACAACTAACAAAAAATTTAAATCCTACACAAGTAATCTTACTTTTAGCAATTTGGATTGAAATATATTAATTACTTAAGAGGCTCTTCCTTGTAATGATTTAAGTGGATGACATTGAATGCAAATTTGCAAGTAGTAAAATATCTAGAGACAAATAGGAGCAACGATCTTCTTTACTCTCTCTAGAGTGCATAAAGAAGCTTGGATAGAAATGAAATTAAATCCTTATTCCAATAAATATCCCTTCAAAGCATACTTCCCTTACATTTATATTTTCCCACAAGGCATATCAAATTATACCCCATAATTTAATGTGATTAACCTAGTTGATTCTACAACAATTCACTTAACTTGAATGAAAATTAAATTAAGATATTAAGGTTAATCATCACCATTTGTTAAAACAAAATTACTTAGAACTTCACATTCCATTCATCCTTCCTAATGATCATAGAAAGAGTTAAAGGTTAACCCAAGAACATGCTGATTTTACCAAAATAAGTGCATCGAACACAAGAGAAACCCGCTAAATCTTTTTTAAAACAAAATTACATAATGCAATAAACAAAGATACTTTGCTATTCCTCCTTTACAATCACCAAGGTTGACTCCAAATAGCACTCCTCCTAATTTCCCCACTCTTGCCTGGTAGAACACCACTTCCTTAGCTCTTAGAAGAAGAACTATGGTTACCCAAAGTAAGATAAACCCTTAAGTAACTAGCAAACCTCAATTTTTTTTCCATCTACAATACATGACTACCTATAGGCTCTAATAGTTAGTACCCATGACTCCCTTCCTTTAGCACACAATTTCCCCACGACCTGTCACTTTAACTGCAGTAACTGACCAAAACATTTGCTGGTGCCTAGGCGCATAGTTGCTGGCACTGACAGCGACTTTATATATGCTTAAAAATATAATACTGCTGCAAAAAGAATTAATTCCTCAGCAATGACACCAAAAACTTAATAACAGTTATAGATTCGATAAAGATGTATCGATAAAGATGTATAAAGATGTATGCATAAAATATTCAATAATTATAAAGTCACACTTATCAACGCAAGTATACGTATCACTCAAGTAATATAGGGCTCTAATGGAGTTCTAGATATTGATCCCGCATGGAGTAATATTAGAACTACGAACTAAGATTTTAGAAAAGCAATACTTAATCGTAACAATAGAATTCAAATTGCTTATTTATCACTAATAGGTAATTGAAATAAATATGTAATTTCAATAACTCTTAAATAACTAATTATACTAATGAAGGTTTTAATGTGATATTCAATATATAAGAAAGCATCATTCTCCTTGTCAAGAAATTATAGTGAATGGATAAAGTGAATCAATTCTAGATGTATTGTGCTAAACAGGAGCATACCTATTCTTTACCCTTTGGTCCAGGCATAAAGAACATTGACTAATAAGAGCATAAAGAACATTGACTAATCCTACGCTTGTTTACTGAGTCTGAGGCTAGGCTAGGAGGATACCGGCTCTCACTTCGGAGCTCTCACGTTCCCCTCGCCTTAGGGCTAACATTTAAACTTCAGCACCCTAACGATATGACCAAATTGAGGATTTTAGTCTGTCACTCTAAAATCTCCAATTCTATGCCCGATAATATTATTTCCCTATTTATTTGCACCCAACTTCCAAGGGCTTTGACCTCCCTGAATCTTGGATGTAATCTTCACTTTAGTTGTAAAACTCAACATATTTTAATAAATCAAATTGCTAGATTGAAAGTAAATTAAGATCGAAGTGAAAGATCATTACAATTTCTTTAACATTTTCATGGCTCAACCAATTCAAATCACCATTTCACAAATCTCAAGACAAGGAGAAAGACAGAGAAAACTACTCAGATCTTATGAGAAAAACACAATAAAACTTGCATTTCATAAATAAAAGAAAGTTTATACAATAGTAAACAATCACCACTTATCTTTAACTATTCCTCAAAGAAAATACATTGTAGCTCCTCTTAGACTTTAACTCTCTTTACAAGATTCTTAATTCTCTCTTCGAAGATGTAAAGAATAAGAAATTTCTCACTTCTCTCCCTCTCCAACAACTCTTAGGAGAAATCACACTTAAACTCACCACACTACACAATACACACAATGTAATACTAAAGAAAACTCAATGTCACACTAGCCAACTCCTTTTTTTTATCAATGTTCGCTCTAAATAGAGCATGATGTCGGTTTTCCAAGTGGTGTATCAAATAACTTTTCAAAAAGAGTCCGAATTCGTCGATTCTTGTAGAATTTTGCCCTGCACCAACTTCAACGCTGTCGGCACCGTCGGTGTCGGTGGCCCAAAATTAATTTTTGCTTTCTGTCAAATGGTGTCGTTGGTGCCCAGTTTGGCGCCGTTGGCGTCCCCGCTGTTTA
>NW_018165329.1:93608-93812 GCF_001263595.1 Phalaenopsis equestris | reverse complement strand
GCGAAGCCAATTTTTGATTAGGCATATCCTCAAGCTTTTCCTCACTTTCATATTTTTTTTCTTTCTTTTCTCTTTTTCATTTGGATTGCTTTCAATCCTATATATTTTTCTTTTTTTTCAGGGATTGTTGTCAAATATTTTTTTTTTTCAAGTAAGAATTACTATATATGGATAGTCTTTAATGATTTTGAACATCACCTTTCT
>NW_018165329.1:91598-93519 GCF_001263595.1 Phalaenopsis equestris | reverse complement strand
ACAAAAATATTTCTTTAAATCTACCATAATATTTAAATAGCTACAAAA
The DNA here is from genome assembly GCF_001263595.1 of Phalaenopsis equestris. Taxonomy (NCBI): domain Eukaryota; kingdom Viridiplantae; phylum Streptophyta; class Magnoliopsida; order Asparagales; family Orchidaceae; genus Phalaenopsis; species Phalaenopsis equestris. Next base: position 93,471 of record NW_018165329.1, on the reverse strand, counting down.
TATAGTTACCTGAATTAAATTCACTACACAAAATCATATTAATAATTTTTTAAAATATTGAAATAGAGGACATCTAATAGTTAATCTTTTTCTTCCCTCCCCCAAACTTAAATTTTTCAATATGAAATGATATAGGTGGAAAGAAAAACTCTAAATATAAATCATACCTCAGTATTTTAGGCATTTTCATTATTTTGAAATTTTTGCAGTCCTTCTCAAAATTTCTACTTCACCTGGTCTGTAACATTAGGAGCTTTCTACACAAATAAATCATTAGAGAAATTGCTGGGTAATGAAATTTTGAAATAAGTACAAAATTAAAACATTAAACAAACACAATAATTCACTAACACATCTACAATACTAAACAAAATAATTACAAATAAAATGCAAAAATGAAAATCACATCACATCACAATTTTAACAAATTTCAACTACCACACCAACAATTATAATAAAACATTAAAAACTATCCAATTACAACATAAAAATAAAAATGAAAGTACAAATACACAAAAACATCCATTTCTATTACAAAAGATTACAAAAATAAAAGTACAACTACAAGTACATCAATTACTATCAGATATCAAAATCCCAAACTTTGTCTTTGTCTCCTTGATCAATAGATGGATTGGGCTGATACTGAGTATATCAGAGGCATTCAGGAAAAGTAACATCAGGCTCACCTATGTAGTGTCGGGCTTTAGCTTCATAATAAGCTATCTCAAAATTTGAATGCCTCTGAAGGTACTCACTCACTATCATACTCACTATCATAATCATGTCGACATTTTAAACCTCCAATCCTTTCATTTATTAATTCTATACTCTTTCGCTGCAAGGTCAACTCATTCATCAAATCAGTTAGGGTAGGGGAACTAGTAGGTAGAAGGTCATAACCTTTAGAGGGGACATCTCTACTAGTAGAAGGTTCTTGACTCCTACTCCCAGTTCTCCATTTTTCATGGGATTCATAAGTTTTCAAATTAGCTTTACTGATGGGCTTCATAGGGTAAACCCATTCTTCATCACCTCCAGCTTCCACTCCAGAAAGTTGGCAATGTGCATAAATAAGGTCAGGATGTCCTAGACCTCCACTTGTTTCACTCCTCGTCGTAGTCAATATATTCTTAAAAATAATTCTCCCCACATTTATATTTCTGTTATACTGAATACAAAAATTCAGAGTAGCTCTATCTCTTGTTACCTCACTATGGTGATAGGTCAGTAACAGAGTAGAAGAAGAAATAAAATAGTGCCACGCCAATAAAATAGTGCCACGCCTTAGAGGTGGAATTTAACATGGAAGCAGAAAAATTTACCCGTTCACGTTGCTTAATCTTCCACGTTCCTTCCCATCAGTGAGAAAGTTAATCACATCATTCAAGGGGCCTTCCATGTTACTGAAGGATTCATAATGATAGCTATAAGAGTCTGGGACTTTAAAAGGTGTTAATGCGGGCGACATTAAATTCAACAGGAAATCCCCGCACTTGAACGATTCCATCTTCAGAATAGAACACATTGGCATAAAATTCTTTCACAATATTTGCAGCAGCTTTATTGGTGGTGTAACAGAAGTTTCCCCACCTCCGCTCGATAATAACTCGTTCAATTTCTCCTCCCGGACTCTCAAACACTCGATCTTGTATACATTTCTTCCCTTCAAATACTGATGTAAACCTTGATTGAGCATTCACATTGACGAAGCAAGATTCGTCGAACTCAAGTCGTCTCTTTTGTCGTGGAGTCATTTCAATCTAATCACAATTATAGAAAAATTCCAAAATATACTTCAAATATGCAAATAATGGCTTCCAATAGTAATTCTAAGAGTTCAACACTAAGTTCCATGAATTTCTTCCCAATA
>NW_018165329.1:91041-91289 GCF_001263595.1 Phalaenopsis equestris | reverse complement strand
TTAAAAGCCCGCCGTCGGCGGCGTCGAGGGCGCCGTCGGCAGGCTCTATTGATTTGGTTGAATTTCTGGATTTTTGCGATTTTGATCAATTTCAAGCCTCAACGACATCCGTTAAATCATTATAGAGATAATTTTAAGTGATTAAATGATGTACTTATCACAAATAAACTTTCACAACACAAAACATCACATTTATATATAAATTCCAAAAATTACTGTTGACCTCACTTTTGATTGAGGTCTAGAAA
>NW_018165329.1:83001-90941 GCF_001263595.1 Phalaenopsis equestris | reverse complement strand
CACCAATTTGATCTCAATTGACCCCAATTCCATCCTAAACTCAAATTCACTTTTTACTATGACCAAACTAAACCAAATCCAATCTCAATTGATCCATTATTTGAGCCCAATTTTGATTTGGGTCAAAACCCCAATTTTGACCATATGACTTAATCTCACCAAATTGAACTCATAGCCTAGTCAATTGGCCTCAATTAATGTTGCGAAATTTTTATTACATTCATATACATCAAAATCAACCATCAATTGACATTGGTGAAGCCTCAAATCCATTTGATTTTGGCCTAAATCCAAAATTCGCAAATTTAGCCCCAAATTGGCTAAGTCCCCAAATTTCACCCAATTGATTGCCTTAACCTCCAAATTGGCATCCAATTCATGTTTAAAACTCTTCATGAGGTCCCTATTGACCATTTAAAGTAATCAATTTGGACTTAGCCCAAGTCTAACCCAAGCTAGACCCAAGCCTAGCCCAACATGACCAAATTGATTAAAGTTCAAAATTCCTTCAAATTGACCCCCCAATTGAACTAAAAACCATTTCCATCCTTCACCAAAGGTTTTCCTTGTGATCATCTACACCAAATGCAATAATTATTTGGGCTAACTGACATGGCTAACCTAGCCCAAAACCAAGTTTTGGTCATTTGCACCCACTTGGACCCATACACTAAATGTGACCTAACCACCCTAAGGCCACCAAATTAACCCCACCACAAACCAACGCCCGAATTAGCGTCGACAAGCATGCAAATTTGCAGTTATATAGAAGCATAGTATGAAAGTACAAGAAATACATTGCTAAAAACTGTAAAAATGCACCTTGCGAGTCTTCTCGTTCCACCACCTGAAACTCAAAAAGCATGTTAAGGCAGTTTATATGGAAACAGGGAGGTAAAATTTTGACAACCTATCTAACCCTAGGTCATATCTTTGTGGGTCCTTAGGAGTTTAATTAAGGATGATGTTGCCAAGAAAAATATATTAAGTTTAGTAGATCTTCAAGGTATCCAACAGAACTAGAGAAAGAAGCATGTCCGTGCTACTCTCTCGCTGCCTGGTGGAAAATCCCGACTTCTTTTAAACTTATTAAGTTGCTAAATAATTCATCCTATAAACACCTTGATTCTCAATGAACATTGATGTATCAAATATCTCTGAGAGTAAGATAATTATCATTTGTATATTAATTTTGATGATTATGTGAGTGAAGACCCTTAAGGAGGCAAGTTAGTGTTATTGGAACACTTAGCCAAATTTTAGTCCAAATTAGGCTTGTAGTGTTTGAAAAAGTTCTAATTCTCAATGATATTTACTTTTCTAATTCTAATTTAAATGAAACTTGATTTAGACTAAGTCACCACTAAGCCCTTAAGACCTAGGTGAGTGTCTTAGTTAGTTTTAAAAAAGTTAAGCTTCAGGTGGTCATGATTCATGATTTGAATTTTAATTGAAAATCAAAATAGGGGCATTAAATTGATTAATTATTGACTTCAAAAGTCATACCCCTAAGTCCTGGGCTAATTTATTTTAATAAACTTCCAAATTTTAATAATTTAGAAATTTATTAACTTATCTTTTCAATTAAGAAAGTGAGGTTGGTTTCTACCAATTAACCCCTTGTGTTTCAAACATCCAAAACCCATTTCAACCTTTAAAAATTATTTTTAAGCTTTGAAATTCAGTATCTTTATTTAGAAAATTAGGAAAAATATTCTAATTCTTCCTACTTTCTTAGGAAACAATTTAGAACATTTCCATGAATTTTATTCTTTTTATGATTTTTATGGATTTTTAATTATTTTAAATATTTAAAATATGTTAAAAATCAAGTTTTTATTTTAAACTCCATTTTATTTTTAGAAAATACCTCTAATCATAGAGAACTCAGAAAAAAGCTTTTATAAATTTTTTAGTTATGTTTTGATTTTTAAAAATCATTTAAGTGCCAAAAATGTGTGCCAAAAATGATCATTTAAGTGCCAAAAATGTTATTTATCTTTAAAAATCAACCTAAGTTACCAAATGAACTCAAAATGCTTTGAAATTTGTATGGTTAGTTCTCTGGATCTTAAATAATAGTGGAGATAAAAAATCATGTCATTTTGCTGTTTGAATTTTTCAAAATTAATTATCTTAGTGATTTACAATTTGTGAAGATTAGGTGTATTTTGAATGACTTAGCTAGTGAAAAATTTTCCTAAAGAGTCTCTGGTCATCATAAACCTTCCAAAATTTTCTTGGATTTTTCTAAGCAACATGCTAATTTCCATGATTATTTTAAGAAAATAATGCTGATAAACTTGAAAAATATGATTCTTTATCTAGGGACCTCCTTTGACTTTAGAAAAATCAGAGAATGTTCCCTAAGACAGAGGAAACAACATGCTAAAATTTCAAGCTACAGCGTTATCACTACATGCATGGAGAATCAAAACATCTAAATCTGTATTTAATTAATTAAAATTAAAATATGCATCAAATGGAATCCAAATTATTTTCAGGTTGTTCTTCTTTGTTCACTAAGCAAGAGAGTATTTTTATTTTATTTTTGTGATTTTTCTACACCAAGATATGGATTTTTGAAGTTAGGGACAATTTCCTGATTTTTCTATATCTCTATTTATCTATTTAAATGTGCGGCGCCACATCAACCTACGACGGCTCCGAAGCTCCACACGTCGCGCTCCTAGTTGACGCCATCGTCCACCTCAGCACTGACTCGCCTCGTGATTTATGTTCCGAAGCGCTGTCCGGCTTCATCTTGACCATCCATCCGATACACGCGTGATCAGACGACTCCCCATCATTGTCCCAGTTAGCCTAACCTGAGAGACGTCCATCTTCTAGCCTCAAGATCTCTCTCATTTCTTATCCAAATTGGATGAATTTTTTTTTAAAACGCTCGACTAGACTAGACAAATAGATCCATAAGGTGATCAAGCAATCGAATTAACTCTAATCAAATGGAGAATCAAAAGAAGCTTGGGAGGGGGATAGATTTTATACCATTGCTCCATTGCTCTGAGAAGCGAAGCTTCAATCAGAGAGTCTTGGCACGTTTGTTGTGATCCAAGGATGCTAGGGATTGAGTCTATGGTTTTTGTGTAAGGCCTAAGTATGATTTCGATCACGTCCGGATATGGGTGTTGGTCTAGAGCTATGGTAGAGGCTCTGTGAGAGAGGATTTTGATGGGGCTTAAGCATCTTTTACTATTTTTAAGCATCTTTTACTATTGTGAAGGTGTGGGTGAAGTTAATTTGAGTTTGGTGGACTATGGAGGTGTATTGGGCTCTGTCCTAATTTACAACAAGATTTCAAGCTCAAAATTGAACTCTCTAAGTGGAAATTGGTGAGGGAAAATAGTTGGAATGCACTGAGGGGATCTTAGGGAAGCTCTGCGTTCAGTTTGGAGAGGTCTCTCTAAGAAATTTTTAGCACCTCTTCCCATGGCCGTGGGAGGTGCTTTTCATAAAAATGGCTAAGGGGTGGCTGTCCTGGCCAATTAGGGGGTGCATTCTATTGCTTAGGTGGAGGGCAGAAGAGCTCTACAGTTTAACTTGGCTGAGCTAGCCTCTAGGTTTGAATTGGGTGAGTTTCCATGGGGGTATCTCTAGGTTTTGAGCTTCTGCGGCGCGCGCGGCGACGCGGCCGGCCGGCGATGGCAGGGGGAGGTGGCTAGGTGCTCAGGGAATTCAGGGGAATCTGTCAAAGCAATTTAATGCAATGGGGTTTAGTTTTGATAATGGTATCTTAAGCATGTGTATTTTTAGAAATAAGATCCCTTAATTTGGGGGACTTTTGGTCCATAGCTTGTCAAACAAGTTTATAGGAGCATGAGACTAAAAAATGAACAAGTTGTTGCCGAAGTCAAAAAAATCATTGAGTCTAGATTTATAAGAGAAGAAAAATACCCTACGTGATTAGTCTTGTTGTGCTAGTAAAGAAAAAAAAATGGACAGATTCGCATATGCATAGGTTTCAGAGATCTGAATAAAACATGTCCTAAAGATGAATTCCCACATGCCTTACCAGAACTGATGATGGATATTGATTATTCACACGTTATCTTTTCATTTATGGATGGTTCTTTAGATTATAACCAAATAAAAATGTCTCAAGAGGATGAGAAATACACAACAATCAAAACACTTATCAAAATATTTTGTTATAAAGTCATGCATTTTGGTCTAAAGAATGTTGGTGGCACTTACCTGTGCGACATCATCAAAATCTTTGATGAGTTGATACACAAATAATTTGAAAGATATGTCGATGATCTGGCCATCAAAATCAAAGAAAAGGAAAATCATCTTTATGACTTGAGAATTCTATTTGAGCGATTGAGTCTTTATAGTCTTAAAATGAATCCTTTAAAATGCAAGTTTTGCAGAGCTTCTAGGAAATTCTTAGTATTTGCACTGTGACAATGGGATTGTAATAGACCTATAGAAGATCAAAACGGTATTAAAAATGCCACCCCTAAAAACTTAACTCCATTATGATCACTTCAAGGTAAATTGGCATATCTGAGATGCTTTATCTCTAATATCCCTAGAAGATGCCAACTATTTTCGGCATTGACAAAAAAAATGTCTAATTTATTTCAGATGATAAGTGGCAGCAAACATATGAAAACATAACATTATTTGACAGCAGCTCACGTGCTAGCGGAGCCCATCCCACGGCGATCGTTGATACTATATAATGTTTTTTTTTATGAATTTTTTAGTGCCTTAATAACTCAAGTCAATGAAGAAGGAAGAAAGAGTTCATTATATTACTTGAGTTGTCGATTGATACCAGTCAAAAAGAACTATCCACTAAGATTGTATCGCTGACTTTAGTGGAGGACGAGAATCACATGTAACCTTAGTAGAATTTACTTATAATAATAATTATCAAACTATTAAACAAGTGGCAAAACTTATACTTGGATAATCAAAAGAAAAAGTTTCAATAAATAAAAATAGTTGGTGGTGGAATAATAATATGCAGGAAAAGGTAAAATATAAGAAATTATGCTATAAAAATTGGTCTAAATGTAAAAACTTAGAGAATTGGGAAAAACATCAAACGACCCCTAGGGAGTCTAAGAGAACAATCTGTGACGCTAAAAATTATGCTATTAGTGGTCTTTATAACATATCAGATACTAAGGACAGTAAAAAATATGTGTATAAACTAGTGAAATAAAGAGAAAAGAAAAGTAAAGTTTTAACTTAAGTGTATTAAAGATGAAAAATTGAAAAAGAAATTCAAAATAGGTAGTTGAGTTATTTTTATAAACATTTTAATAAAGTCTGAAGATACGATCTACTTTAGCGATCCTAATATCGTTAATAATAATAAAATATTTCTTTTTTACCATCTCATTAGTAAAAAAGAAAATGATGAGCTGTAAGGAAAACCAAGTGTGGAAACTCTGTAGGATTTGATGATCTCCCAATTCAAGTGTGAAAATATTTAGAAGATTTGGAAGTTTCTTGGCTTAATAAACTCTTGAATATTGTTTGAAATACTAAAAAGTTGTCTGAGGTGTGGAGAAAGAGTATTTTGGTCCCCATTTTTAAGAATAAAGGAGAGGTACAAGAGAGTGCAAATTATAAAGGAATTAAGTTGATGTGTTATACTTTAAAATTATGGGAGAGGGTAATTAAACGTAGGTTAAGACGTATTACAAAGATTTCTAAAAAATAATTCAATTTCTGTAGGACAGGTCTACTTTATAATCTATACATTTATTTAGTTTTGATGGAGAAGTTTAGAGATAATAAGGAGAATCTACATATGATTTTTATTGATTTAGACAAAAACTTACAATAAGGTTCCAAAATAGATCCTTTGGAGAGTGCTTGAGAAGAAGGATGTTATTGTGACTTATATTCAAGTCATTAAAAAAATGTGTACCAGAAATGTTGCTTATGTTCAAACAGAAGACGGATTGACCAAATATTTTTTATTTCTATCGGTTTACATTAGGGATTGGCTTTAAGCCCATATCTTTTTGCTTTATATATGCATGGTCTTACTGGACACTTACAGGAGGATGTACCTTGGTGTATGCTTTTTGTTGATGATATCCTTGTCGTGGATAAAATGAGAGAAAAAGCTAGGCAAAAACTTGAATTATGGAGGTCTACCTTGGATTCTAAAGGCCATTGTTTGAATAGAAATAAAACTGAAAACATGGAATGTAAGTTTAGTAGTAGTGGATCTAGTGACAGAAATGTAACTACGAGTGATCAAATTATCAAAATGTGTGAACACTCTAGATATCTCTAGTCTATTGTTCAAAGTGATAGTGATAATGATGAGGGTGTTATTAGTAGAATTCAAGTTGGATGGTTGAAGTAGAGGAATGCTTCAGGTTTATTGTGTGATAGAAAAGTACCTCTTAGACTGAAAGAGAAAATTTATAAGATGGTGGTGAGACCTGCAATGCTCTATGGCGGTTGGCTTTGAATGTTGGCTTTTAAAAGAGAAGCATAAAACTAAGTTATGTGTTGCCGAGATGAGAATGATTAGATGGATGAGTGGCTCTATGCCTAGAGAAAAAATGCAAAATGAATATATCTGTAATAGGGTTGGTATAGCTCCAGTGACAAACAAAATTTGAGAGAGTCATCTTAGATAGTTTGGACACATTAAATGTCGACCATCTGATGATCCAACTATAAGAGTAGATGTTTTAGATTTGACTTATGTTAAGAAAGGAAGAAAGGCAGAGGTAAGAAAGGCAGAGGTAGACTTAGGAAGACTTGGGCATATTGTATAAAAAAATTATCTTAATTTATTAGAATTAAATGAAAATATGACACTGTTGACCTTATTTTGAGGTCATTACTTCTTTTCTTAAGATCCTAAGATCTAGCTCTAGGAGTTTCAATTAACCATCTTAGAAAACTAGATAGATGTCAACTGAAAGTGAGGTCAACAAAGCCTAGTGGAAACTAGAAGTGGTAGAGGAAGAGAATGTTAATATGTCAAAACTAATCTTGATTGTCCAACAAGAAGATTAGGGTTTGAAAGCAAAGATGTTGACCATAAAAAGAGAAGATGGGTTTTTTGAGATGCTCTCTTCTTGTCCACAACAGGTGCAGATTCTAAGGGAGCAACTTTGGGTCAACAGTGTCACGATGATTGGTTGGGTCATCTCGTGTGGCTTTGTAAACCAAATGCTTTCTTAGTTGAATGAATTTTTTGTGTTGTACATAGATCCAAGAAATTATAGCTGTGTAAAATTAATAAAGTTGACTCCGCTTTGCAGCGACGCTAAAAATTTGATTCGTTATTTATGAATAGGAAATTAAAGACATTTATGTTGGGATTCTACGCAAGTATACGTATCGTTGTGAAGTGATACAGGAATTTCTGTTTAAGCCCCAAATATCAATCCCACAGGGAAGGTTTAAATTCAAGAAGTTAATTTAGACTAGGAATTTCACAATAATAAAGAAAGACCACTATACTAATTTCAAATGTTTAAGGTGCTATCAAAACTAAATTATCAATTACTAGCAAGACTGTAAAGTAAAGTTAAACTATAACTACCAAACTATGTTTCTATTGAGAAAGCATCTTTCATGAGAAAGCATCTTTCCCACTACAATGAGTTTTTGTTAAATGAGAGAGATATATGAGTTGACTTTGTATTGTACCAAGTAGGAGAAATTTTAATTATTTACCCTTAGTCAAGTGTTATAGAGAATCATTGACTAATCTTAGGTTTAGTCTCTAAATCTATGGTTAGGCTGGGAGGATACTGGTTCTCACTCTATAGCTCCCACTTCTCTTCGTCTGAAGACTAACTCTTGCTTTAGTTCTTAAACACTAAGACCAAATTGGGGATTTTAGTCTGTCACCCTAAAATCTCCAATTCTTCACCCAATAATATATATTTCCATATTTATTTGCTCCAATTCTATGACAGAAACAC
>NW_018165329.1:61755-82833 GCF_001263595.1 Phalaenopsis equestris | reverse complement strand
AACTCCATGAACAAAACACTCTTTCATAGAATTGAATGTAATTCTCACATTGTTCTAGAATTCATACTCCATTTCCTAAATCATATGTTTTACAACAGATTTTAACATTTCAATTGGCCAGATCAAAAATTAAATTAAGAAGAGAGTGGAAAAATTATCACAATTTATTTTAAATTTTAAAATTGGCACATCCAAATTATCTCTTCATTTCACCATATCTCAGAGTAGGGAGAAAGATAAAGAAATTTACTCAGACCTCATGAGAAAGATACAACAAAATATGACTTTCATAAATAAAAGAAAGTTTACACCAAAAGTAATAAACAAACACCACTTATCACTAACTCTTTCTCAAAGCAAATCCCATGTAGCCTCTCTTGGACTCTTTCTCTCTTTACAAGACTACTGATTTTCTCTTGAAATATGTATGAAAGAAGAAATCTCACTTCTCTCCCTCTCTTAACAACTCTTAGGAGAAAATCACACATAGGCTCACCACACTAAATAATAGAACACTCAAGTAAACTCAATTACTCTCTAGCCCACTATAACTACCACTTTTTCTGAGCAATATTTGCTCTAACTAAAGTATAATGTTGGTTTTCTAAGAGGTGCCTCCAATAATTCTTCAAAAAGTGACCAAATTCATTAAATCTTCTAGAATTTCGCCCAACACTAACCTTAGCACCGTCGGCACCCATGGTCTGAATTTAATTTGGTACTCTATTTCAAATGGCACCGTCGGTGCCCAATCTGGCGTCGTTGGTGCCCTCACTGTTCTAGACTTCTATTTTATGTTAGCGTCCTTGCTGGCATCGTCGGTGCTGAGTTTTTCCTGTAAAATGCCATTTTGTCTCAAAATTCCATCCTTTTTGTCTCTTTTTTGCTTCAAGTTTTAAAAATCATCAACCTAAAACAAAACATAAAAAATACCTTCCTTTAAAGCGCAATATCACAAAAAATGAGTATAAAATATAGGTCTAAAAATATATATAATTTGTGTGCGTTAAAATCCCCCAAACATAAATGTTACTTGTCCTTAAGTAACTCCTTTACTACGTATAAAAATGTCTTATGGAAAAGAGTTTTAAATTCTAGATTTCCATACTTTGGTATACTAAATATTATAGCATAACTTAAGAAAATTTTAAAATAACTCTAGTTAATACTAAATGTATAAGAATATCTAGCAGTAAAGTCTTAGACTTCTGATTCTCTAATCTTTCAATGGAAAATAGCAAATTATCATTATAAAGCCACTTAAAATATCCATATGAAAAAGAGCTTCATAAAAACTTTATTAGTAAATATGATAATACTGAAATACCAGTTTAAAGAATGTAGCCAAGCCTTCTTCTTTAAGTTGTTAAGTTGATTTAAGTGAAAAGTTGATTTAAGTGAAACCAATTTTTGATTAGTCATCTCCTCAAGCTTCTCCTCACATCTTTTTCTTTTCTTCTTCATTTCTTTCAGGATCATTTTCAATCCTTTTTCTTTCCTTTCTTTTCTTTCTCTTCGAAAAACATATTCTTATTCTCTCATACTAAATATCTTAATCTTTAAAGTTACCCATAACAATTGAAAATTTTTACTTAAGTTTAATATATATTTAAAAATATAAATATAGTTACCCAAAGTTAGTCTCTATCACCATTGGTCATGTTAAATTAAAGATTTTAAAATGTAGTTCATTGAGGAAAAAATAAAATTAAGTTTCTTCCTTAAAAATGAATTTTCCCCCTCCCCCCACCAAAACTTAAATTTTTAAGAGATTAAGCATGAAAATCAGAAATTTCAGGGTGAAAGAAAATAATTGATACATAAAAAAAGGCTTACCTGTTGAAGATTCTGATTTTTGAAACTTTACTCTGAAATATTACAGGTGCTAATATGAATACTACAAAACTTGAAACATTAAGTAGCATTTAAATATATAAAATTGTTTTTTGAGAAAGTGTTACCTACAAATTAAAATACAACAAATTACTAAAAACAAATAACAGTATTAAAATAATTTTCAACATTACAACATGTTTATAGTTTATAGTTCACAACACCACATTTAAATACAAATCAAACTTTCACACTTAATAATTAAAACAACAAAAAGCAACAAACAATAAACTAAATAAATGAGTATGACTAAGAAGACATCAGAACTCGTCGTCATCATCATCTTCTTCTTTTACATCAAAGTTTTTTTGCTGATAAGGGTAAAGATAGGGTGACTAGGAAACCATACTGAGTGGTCACCCCTCATGTATCTAACCATAGCAAAATCATATGCAGCATCATAATCAAACTTTTGTCTTGTTAAATAATCATTATGTTCATTTCTGGCATCCAAAATTTCAATCGTGCTCCCCATTCTTAAAATATCTCACTGCTGGATCATCATTTGTTCCAGAAGTCCCTGGAGCATAGGAGTGCTAGAAGTAGAAGGAATATCCTTACTCCTACTTCCCCATCTGGGTTTTTGAAAGCCCGATCCTGAATTACTTTCTTTGTTGTGAGCAAACTATTGAAACAAATGTTAGCTTTGTAGTTGACAAATTTTTTATCATCAAAATACACTTTCATCTTTCCTTTTCTCATCCTTGGGGCCATAGCAATTTTTCTAAAAAAATGATAAAATCCAAATAAATTCAAAAAATTTTGAAAATCACAAAGAGGAATGTTCTAAACTTAAATTCGCTAAGTAAGAGTTCTTCACGAAAGGATTTTCTCAAAATCTTCCCAAAAATTTTAAATTTTTTTATCTAGGCAATGTAGAAGAAATCCTTAGTGAAAATTAAAAATTTTGAGCTCAAAGTGTAGCTCTTACCAAGAGAAGATGAAATCCAAACTTCTTTTGTATTCTAATCGCCTTAAATCCAAGCGCTAGCAAGCCCTAGGGGTGTAAACTGAAGGTTGAAGGTAATCGAAGGGGGAAAATGACATTTTTACTGTGCAAATCACAAAAAATTAAGGGATTAGGGAAGTTTTGGGTCTGGGGCGCTGTCGGCGCCAGAGAAAAAAATTTAAATTTTTTGTTTTTTTGCAATTTTAGTTGTTTCCAATTCACTTCAACGTCAATTTAGTCTTTTTAAATAATAATATTCATCCTTAAATAGTCCACAAAGAAATTTTTTTACAAACAACACAAAAACTAACTTTTATATACGAAATTCCAAGCTTTTACAAACATAGATTTTTTATCACACTCTCACATACATAAAACAAATCACACTCTAATTCAGCATCGAAATCAAGCCACAACACTAGAATGCTGAAAACTAAACTAAAGATACAATTAAGGTTTTATGAGTTTAAAGCAAAGCAAATTCAACACAATCTCACAAAGTTTTAAAGCAAATCCAACACATTTACATTTAAAATATAATTAATTTTAAACAATAGAGAGTCCAAATTCTGCAATTGCTCCTCTTCATCTTCAGTACTTTCTCCTCTGTTATCTCCTATAGACCGGTAATGGACGTTTAAATTGTAGAAGGGTCAGTACGGGAATTGATCAGTTGAATTTTCATCAATCCATTCATTCTTCTTGAACATTTGCACCAAACCTGCTTCAATTATTCCCGTATGATCAAAGTGTTCCTTCATCCTCTAATCTAAGTGATCAAAAAGGTAATAAAATTTTCCTATTCCATTCATGATACTTTGAAGTTCTCTTTTTATTTTCTTCATTTTCTTGTCCAAAACTATTGAACTTCCAACTTTATAGGGCATTAAGGGTGTCAAAGCATGTGATGAATGATCTAAGATAATATCCAATGCTTCATTTCCTGCTTCATTTCCATTCCAAATATAAATATAATTTTCATCAATAGGATCCATGGGCTCCGAGGGTAATAATACTTTCTCCCAACTTTCATATGGCACTTGAGAATGATTACAAAGTAAGAAGATTATAGAAGGATGCTCTAGTCCATATATAAGCCCATTCTTAATAATACTCATAATAGATTTGATAACAATTGATCCCACATCAATGGGCTTTCCCATTTAAATGCAATAGTTTAAAATTACACTTTCTTTGGGAACTCTACTAATTTTCATCATAGGGAGTAGTTTTGCAGAGATGAAAAAATGCTATTGTTTAGATATCATATTAAGCAGTGAAGTGGAGAAACTAACGTATCCCTCATCTCTTATTTCCCAATTATCATTTTCATCAATCAAAAAATTGGTACACATCATGCTTCATATCCTTCATTGGTATAAAGTTCGCATAATGACAGATTGACATGCTTGTTATCAAAAACATATTGTTAATTTGAGACGGAGTAAATGGTACAACCTTACCTCGAACGAAGACAACTCCTTGGTTAATTTCATGTAAGTTAGTGTAAAATTTTTTTACCAATGGACAAACTACTGCAGCGGTATTGTAGCATAAAACTTCCTAACATCTCTGTACTATAATTTTATCAATCTGAGAACTTTTATTACTCAATCCATGATTAACAAAGCCTCTCTCCTTGATAAGCCTATTCTTCATGATTACTTTGTCATATAATCTCTGCGCATGAAAATTGATGAACTTTCTTCTATTGAAAACTCCATACCTTGAAGTGTTTCTAGAAATGGAAGCCATGAATTTCGAAATCAAGTTTTTGGTCATTTAAAACAGTTTTCATGCCTTTAAAAACACCTCTAGGCATTTATTTTGAAGTGAAATCCCGCTAATGTCTGCAAAATTCATCCTAAACTGCCAAAATAGCACTGAGCACTGTCAGCGTCAGCGTCCCCGATGATGTCGTCGGCACCATGGCTCTGTAAAAGGGCGTCATCTGCGCCAAAACCAAAATTGTGTTTGTTTCATTTTTTTTTTGTTCAATTTATTTCAATATTTTCATCTGATACCAAAATTTGTCTTTATTTATGATATATAAGATTGTGTAAGATTCTAAAGTTTTATTATTTTTTAATACAAAGATATATTGGTTGCCTCCCAAAAAAGTGTTTGGTTTAACGTCATCAACCCGACGTACCAATGTTTAATCTGGATGACTCAACATTAAAATTTCATTAAATTGGGGCATGTGCCCTTCATAATAATGTCTCAATTGATGCTCATTAACTTTAAATATCTTTCCATTTTAGGATATTTAATAACTACAATTCTATAATGATAAAATTCAATCACATTGAATGGTCCTAACCATCTAGATTTTAGTTTTTCTGGAAATAATCTCAATCTAGTATTATATAATAGAACTTCTTGTCCAGGTTCAAATTTCTTTTTTATAATCTTCAGGTCATGCCATATTTTCATTTTCTCTTTATAGATTTTTGCATTATCGTATGCTTCGTTTATAATCTCCTCAAGTTCATTGAGTTGCAACAATCTTTTCTTACCAACATCCTTTAGTTTAAAATTAAACTCCTTAACACTCTAAAATGCTTTATGTTCCAATTATACTGGTAAGTAGCATGTTTTGGCAAAAATAAGCTTATATGGGGACATTCGAATAGAAGTCTTATAGGCAATTCTGTTTGCCCATAGTGCAGTAACTAATCTAGCAAACCAATCTAATTTATAAGGATTTATAGCTTTTTCTAATATTTGTTTATTTTAAGATTTGATATTTCTGCTAAACCGCTAGTTTGGGGATGAAAAGAAGTAGAGAATCTATGCATAATATTATATTTTCTAACCAATTTCTCGATCCTCTTATTCTTAAAAAGGAATCCGCCATCTGTAATAATCACTCTCGACATTCCATATCTTAAAAAAATATATTTATTTAAAAATTAAGAAACACTCTGAGCATCACATTTAGGTACAACAATAGCTTCAATCCATTTAGGCATATAATCAACAACAAGCAATATATATAAATTTCCAAAAGAAGACATAAATGGTCCCATAAAATCTAATCCCCACACATAAAAAATTACAACTTTTAATGTGTAATTTAGAGGCATTTCATTTCTTTTAAAATATTTTCCTACTCGTTTACATCGATTGCATGTTTTAATATATTCATTAACATCTCTAAAAAGAGTAGGCCAATAAAATGCAGTTTGCAAAATTTTATGTGTGGTTTTACTAGTTTCAAAATTTCCTCAAAATTCAGAATCATAACATCGTTTAATTATTTTTTTAGTTTCTTCGTAAGGTACACATCTTTTAATGATTAAATCTTTACACTGTTTATATAAATGTGGGTCATCCCAAAAATAGAATTTTAAATCATGACTAAATTTCTTTAGTTGTTGATTCTTAACATTTGGGGGTAGAATATCACTCACAATATAATTTACTATATCGGCATACCACGGTGTATCCTTTATATAAATATTATACAATTGTTCATCATGGAAAGTTTCTAAATTTCATTTACAAAATTAGTTAATATTTCTTGTTCTAGTTTAGACAAATAATCAGCTATTTGATTAACATTTCCCTTTCTATCTACTATCACAAAATCAAACTCTTGCAGAAGAAGTATTCATCTAATTATTCTTGGTTTAACATCCTTCTTTTGCATCAAATATTTGATTGCAGAATGATCTGTAAGCACTATAGATTTGGCTCCAATTAAATACAGTCTAAATTTATCAAAGGCATAAACAATAGATAAAAACGCTCTTTCAGTAGTGGTGTTATTAATTTGAGCATCATTTGGAGTTTTACTAGCATAATATATAACTTTAAAAACCTTGTTATCCCTTTACCCTAAAACAGCTCCAATAGCATGATCACTAGCATCACACATTATTTCAAATGGTTTCTCCCAATCAGGTGGAACTATTATAAGAGCAATGATTAATTTTTCTTTTAATAGTTCAAATATGTTTATGCATTCCTCATTAAAATTAAACTTTGTATCCTTTTTTAAAAGTTGCATAATGGCTTAGTAATTTTTGAAAATTTTTTTGTATAACGCCTGTAGAAACCCGCATGACCTACAAAACTTCTCACCCATCTAACCGTAGTAGGTGGCAGTAATTTCTCAATAGCTTAAATTTTTGTTGGATCTACGTCCATGCAATTTTAGAAATTTTATGCCCAAGTACAATTCCTCTTGTAACCATAAATTGACATTTTTCCCAATTTAGTACTTAGTTGATTTTTAACTTAATTCCATAACTTTTTCTAAATTATTTAAACATAAATCAAATAAAATTCTAAATACAGAAAAATCATCCATAAATACTTTCATTCCACGTTCAATTAAATTACTAAAAATGGACGTCATACATATTTGAAATGTCACAAGTGCGTTACATAGTCCAAAAGGCATTCTAAAAAAAGCAAATGTTCCATAATAGCTTGTAAATGTTGTTTTCTCTTGATCCTCAGAAGCATCAAAATTTGGTGATACCCAATATATCCATCTAGTAAAAAGTAATACTTGTTTACAGCCAATCTATCCAACATTTGGTCTATAAAGGGTAAAGAAAAATTAGGGTAAAGAAAAATTATCTTTCCTTGTGGCCATGTTTAATTTTCTATAGTTTATAAAAATTTTCCAACCAGTAACTTATCTTGTTAGAATTAATTCATTTTTCTCATTTACTTCAACTATCACTCCCCCTTTCTTTAGAACACAGTGAATCAGACTTACCCAAGCACTGTCTGAAATAGGATATATAATTTCAACATCTAACCATATTAAGATTTCTTTTTTAACAACTTCTTACATTATTGGGTTTAATATCCTCTAAGGATCATCTTTAGGTTTGTATTATTAATCTAATAGAATTCTGTGCATACAAATTGAAGGACTGATTCCTTTAATATTTGTTAAAGTCCATCCAATGGCCTTTTATATCCCTTTAACATTTCTACTAATTTTTGTTCTTGAATTTCAGTTAAATCAGAAGATATAATAATTGATAATGCAAACAAATCTCCTAAAAACACATATTTTAAATGGGCAGGCAATACTTTTAGTTCAAGTTCAGGTGGTTTAAGACTTGAAGGAATAAGATTTTTATTATTATTTTTTAAAAGGTCTAAAGTTTCAAATTTATCCTGAACATAATCTAAATTCTCTTCTTTTATTTCATTCTCATTCTCAAAATACTCTTCTTGCCTTTATTTTTCTTCAAACATTCCTTTAAATTGACCATTACTTAGATAATCAATAACTTCCATTTTAACATTCATTATCTTTTTCTATCGAAGGATATTTCATAGTTTTCACTATATTAAACATTACTTCTTGATCATTGACTCTTATTATTAATTCTTCTTTTGCACATCTATCACAGCTCTCCCTGTTGCAAGAAATGATCTCCCCATAATAATAGGAATTTCTTTATCTTCCTCTATATCTAATACAACAAAGTCTATAGGAAAAATAATTTTATCCTTTTTCACTAATACATCTTCTATAACTCTTTTAGGATAAGTTATTGGTCGATCAGCTAACTGTAGAGTTACAGTAGTAATGGAAATCTCTCCTAAATCTAAACGCTTAAAAATTGATAGAGGCATTAGGTTAATACTAGCTCCTAGATCACATAAAGCTTTTCCAAATAACTTTTCACCAATAGCACAAGGTATAGTAAAACTCTTAGGATCTTTTAACTTTTTAGGAAGCTTTTTTTCTAAATAATAGCCTTGTACTCTTCACTAAGTGCAACGGTCTCGTAATCTACATACTTTCTTTTATTCTTTAGTATATCCTACATAAATTTCACATAACTTGGCATTTGTTCGAAAGCTTCAATGAAAAGAATGTTTATCGTTAACTTTTTAAGGATTTCCAAAAATAATGTAAATTGTTTATCTTTATTCTTCTATTTCAATGGTTGAGGAAAAGGAGGTAGCGATTTTTCTAAAGGAATTCGTATTGGTTTATTGTCATCATTGTCGCTTCTAATTTCTACCTCAACATCAGTTTCTCTGTGAACTCTTGTTTCAACTTCTTTTCCACTTTTTAATGGAATAGCTTTAATTTGCTCCTCATTCTGATCTTTTGGATTAACTTTAACAATACTCAGAAGAATTCCTGAAGGTCTGTTACTAAGTGCAGTAGCAGTATGTCCTAATTAATTTTCAATATTCCTAATTGCAGCCCCTTGATTTTTTATTTGAATTTCTTGAGGTGTTCATCGAATTGTTATAATTATTCGAACTAAATTTTTGATGATTTTTCCATCCAGGATTATAATAATTAGAATAGGGATTATTATTTTTATTATTTATAGCATTCAGAGTTTCATAAGTTGATTGATTATCACTTATCTATCCTAGTGAATTTTCTTCTAACATTGGTGGTATTTGAGAATAGCTCACTCCAATTTGATCAATCTTTTTTAATATAGTAGCAATTTGAGATGCTAAAATGAACATCGCATCAGAATCAGATAAACTAGCTACTCTCTTTGGATTTACTCGTTCAGAGGGCCATTGCAAATTGTTAGTAGCCATTTCCTTTAATAAAGAATATGATTCATCAAAAGGTTCTGACATTAATGATCCACTGCAGCAGCATCTACTATAAATCTAAGTGATCCTACTAATTCATTGTAAAAATTTTGAATTATCAACCAATCTGGTAAAGCATGGTGTGGACATCTCCTAAAGAGATCTTTAAATCTTTCTCATGCTTCATATATCGATTCCTATTCGAGCTGACAAAAAGATGTAATATCATTTCTAAGCTTAACAGTTTTCAACGGTGGAAAATATTTAGCTAAACAATTTTGTGAAAATTCTCCCCGTGTTCTGATAGACTTGGGTGCTAATGAATTTAACCAAGCTTTAGCTTTATCCCTTAATGAAAAAGGAAAAAGTTGGAGCCTGACAGCATCATTAGACACTCCACATATTTAAAAGTAGCACATATTTCAAAAAAACTAGCAAGATGTAAGTTAGGATCTTTAGTAGGTGTTCCTCCAAAGTGATTATTTGGTACCATTTGGATAATAGCAGGTTTAAGCTCAAATAAATTAGCAGCAACATCAGGATTTTGAACAGTCAACTGAAGTTCATTTGCTGTAGGATTAGCATAATCTCTTAAAGGTCTTTGTCAATTTTCATTTATTGGATTATCAAAGTTATTCACCATTTCATTTAAATTTCTATTTTTTTATTTCAAACTTTATTAGTAGTGCATTCTAATTCTAAATAGTAAGGTACTAAACCTTCAGATCCAATACTACACATAAACAAATATAATAAGCAAAGAAAATTTTTTTAAAAATACTCTTAAATGATTTTTTAATGATTTTTAATATTTTTTATATATAAATTTATTGCTAAATTTCCTAATTTATCAAATCTATTTAATTTGCCATTACCTTCCCTGACAACGGCTCCAAAAACTTGATCCCAAAAATTATAGTTGTGTAAAAATAATAAAGTTAACTTTGCTTTGTAGCGATGCCAATAATTTGGTTCGTTATTTATGAATAGGAAATTAAAACAACTTATGTTAGGATTCTACGCAAGTATATGTATCGTTATCAAGTAATAAAGGACCTTCTGTTTAAGCCCCAAATATCAATATCACGGAGAAGGTTTAAATTCGAGATGGTAACTTAGATTAGGAATTTCACAACAATAAAGAAATTCTACTATACTAATTTCAAATGTTTAAGGTGCTATCAGAACTAAATTATCAACTACAAGCAAGACTGTACATTAAAGTTAAACTATAACTACCAAACTATGTTTCTGTGATGAAGTTATCAAATATGAGAAAGCATCTTTCTCACTACAATGAGTATTTTGTTAAATGAGAGAGATAAATGGTTTAAATTTGTACTATGCTAAATAGGAGCAATTTTAATTCTCTACCCTTAGTCAAGTGTTATAGAGAATCGTTGGCTAATCTTAGGTTTAGTTTCTAAATTTGTGATTAGGCTGGGAGGATACTGGCTCTCACTCTAGAGCTCCCACTTCCCTTCCTCTGAAGGCTAACTCTCGCTTTAGCTCTTAAACACTATGACCAAATTGAGGATCTTAGTATGTCACCCTAAAATCTTAAATTCTTCACCCAATAATATATATTTTCTTATTTATTTCTACACAATTCCATGAATGAAACACTCCTTCATAGAATTGAATGTGTTTTTCACTTTGTTGTAGAGCTCATACTCTATTTCCTGAATCATGTGTTTGATAATAGATTTTAACATTTCAATTGGCCAAATCAAAAATTAAATTAAAAACAGAGTGGAAAAAACATCATAAGTTATTTTAAATTTT
The DNA here is from genome assembly GCF_001263595.1 of Phalaenopsis equestris. Taxonomy (NCBI): domain Eukaryota; kingdom Viridiplantae; phylum Streptophyta; class Magnoliopsida; order Asparagales; family Orchidaceae; genus Phalaenopsis; species Phalaenopsis equestris. The sequence continues at coordinate 71,660 of NW_018165329.1, read as the reverse complement.
AAAGTTGGCACATCCAAATTATCTCCTCATTTCCCCATATCTCAGAGTAGGGAGAAAGACAAAAAAATTATTCAGACCTCATGAGAAAGATACAACAAAATACAAATTTCATAAAAAAAAAGAAAATGTACACAACAACAATAAAAAAACACCACTTATCTGTAACTCATTCTCAAAGAAAGTCCCTTGTTGCCTCTCTTGGACTCTTTCTCTCTTTACAAGACTCTTGATTTTCTCTTGAAAGATGTATGGAATATAAAATCTCTCACTTCTCTCCCTCTCTTAACAATTCTTAGGAGAAAATCACACTTAGAGTCACCACACTAAACAATAAACTCTCAAGTAAACTCAATTACACTCTAGCGTCTAACTTGCCTCCAATAACTCTTCAAAAAGCGTCCAAATTCATCGAATCTTCTAAAATTTTGCCCAACACCGACCTTGGCGCCATTGGCGCCCACGATGGCGTTGTCGGCTCCTGTGGTTTGAATTTAATTAGGTACTATCTGTCAAATGGCGCCATTGGCGCCCAGTCTGGTGCTGTCGGCACCCCCACTATTCTAGACTCCTATTTCATGCTGGCGTAGTCGGCGTTCTTGTCGGCGCCATCGGTGCTAAGTTTTTCCTCCAAAACTTCATTTTGACTCCAAATTTCATTCTTTTTACCTCTTTTTTGCTTTAAATCCTAAAAATCATCAAACTGCAACAAAAGATAAAATATCTTCCTTTAAAGCACAATATCACCAAGAATGAGTATAAAAAATAGGTCTAAAAATGCATATATTTTTGGTGCATCATACATCAGCTCTGAGCAATCTTTGAGTGATGATTAGAACATTGGAGGTTATTAAGGGTCCTCCACTTTGAACTCAAGTCAGCCTCAAGAGATAGAAATTTTTTTTGAGAAATTTTGTAAGCATATATTTTTGTAACCCAACTCTTTGATATAGAAAAGGATTGTAAAGTTTTGGTATTTAAAAATGAACAATGGTTTTCAATTATTTTTTTTACCTTTGCTTCTTATTTTTCTTTCCTTTGACGCACTATTATTCTTACGAAAATTACATGGTGATGAATTTTGGTATTGGTTGGGGACTCATATCCTTAGAAAGATTATTAGTGATTCTTAGTATATCATGACTCGACACATGTCCTGCAGTACCTGCCTCATTTAGTCAATTGAATTTCACCTTGGTTAGGTAACCAACGAGAGATACTATTGTGGTTAGCTTTATCATAACTTCCACAGAGCTTGTCAGTACTAGGCAGGGAACAACCTCCAAGGCTTTATCCATGATGAGTTTTTGAGACATGCATTTTGATGCTTGACATTCATAGTCAGATTTTGTGTTAAGGCACCGATCAGACGCCTATGGTGTCATTGTTGGATGTCGTTATTATTTTATATCAATCGCATGTCTATGCCAACGTTATCGATTTATATTAATGTCTTGGCACCCAGCTCACATCTTACAGATTTTAAGATCTCGACTGCTTGGACTACTTATTGCATTAACCTTGCAACTTATTAGACATGTTGCTTAGGTGATTTGTGCCATAGCCTTCATGAAGCTTATCACTATTTTGTAAGGAACCACTTCCAGAGCTTTATCTGATTAAAGTTTAGAGACCATGGTTCATGATGCAAGAGCATTGCAAACTATTCTGCCTAAGAGACCTCATGGAGGCCTTCGTTTGTATTTTAACATGGATTTGAGTTCTCCGAGTGTTAATTAGAATTAGGAAAATATTCAAAATAATTTATATATCATGAAGTAAAAGATAAATTTTCAAATGATACTCCCTTTACTCATCGAGCTATGTGTCAGCCGCCTGGTATGTGTTATTAGTTTATATTCTCTAAGCGTGTTATGCCCGTTGGGAGTTAGCAGTCTATTTTGTTGCTCTCACCTTCGAGTCAAAGTCCCTTGAAAGTTGAAAAAATGGGTATTTTGGCTCCAAGATCTGTTGCTGCATGAACTCTATGAGTTGCTCTATGTTAGGAGTGTCTCTCTAGTATATTTCTCATCGTTAGTGGCATTGCGTTTCTTGTTTGTACCATGTTTCGCGCTCACTAAACTTTTTAGGATGTTGAATTCAGATTTCTTCTATGAGGCATTTCCTAGGATTGGATCAAGGGAGATTGGTAGAAAGATAGAGAGGGAGAGAATGAGAGAGTGCATAGCAACTTGCCACTTCGAGGCAATCTATGTATTCCCCGGGCTAAGTGGCCCAATTTATATATTGAATGTAGAGGTTTAAATAGAGAGAGAGAGAGAGAGAGAGAGAGAGAGAGAGAGAGAGTTCTCCCTATAGAAAAAGTTGAGAGAAAAGAGCTAAAAAGCCTCTGATACAAGGAATGGTCCCCATATTTATAAGAGATGGACAAATAAAAGGAAAAAAAATTTATTTTACCTCTACTTTAAAGGGGTTGTACAAGGTATTATTATCTTTTTGTTAGCCTGGACCTTTCACTCGACAGGTCCTTGGTTTGGCCTCTTGAGCTGGTTTCAGCTGGCTTTCCCCTCAACGTCAATCGGCCTTCGTTCTAGGAAGCCGGTCAATTTTTTAGAGTGGTAGCCAGTCGGCATTCGTGCGACCGATCAACTTGGTTGATTGTTATTCCTTCGTGATATATGGTTTTCTTTGGAGAAGTTGTTGAAAGAGATTTGTGTTGATACTTATTAGATTGGTTGGGGTGATAGAGCTTTATATGATTGTTGGCGTGGATGACTGTCCCTTCTTGGCTTGGGTGGCTCTTTGGTCATAATACCTTTGGTTCGTCGATAGTCCTTCAGTCGACTGGTTATTAGCCGGTTGGATGATTTTCAGTCACTCAGATTTATGAAGATTTTTATCTTTTTGACAAAAGGATGATCTTCGCAGTATTTCCTTTAACTTGGAACAATAGAAAATCTAGAAATTCATGTTGACACTTTTTTCGTGTACAAATTGATTGCAACGTTATCAATGTTTAATTATTACTCATTAATTCATATTATGAGATTATATATGCATTGCGACATCAATTTAGCGAAAGCCTAAGACTTCTATTTTTAGCTCTTTTTTTCGGCCACTTTCTTCTTCAGCATAATTTATTGGGGCTTTAGTATTGTCAATGAAAAATTTTGATTATAATAAATGTTATAGATTATGCTGATTTTTTTTTCAGTGGTGAGCATTAGAATTGCAGTTTATTTTTAGCGTTAATTGGCTAGTGCAAATTCCTGGATATATCTAATACTGTTAGGCGGCAAAGCAGGCCTTTCTTTGGCATGGTAGCACGTGAAACATTAATATCATTAATTTCTCTAATTATCGAATCAATTTATTTTTGTGCATCACGATCAGATTATTAAGAATTTATAAAAGATAAAAAAATTTGTATTGGAATTTTACTTTGAATTTTTATATTTGAGTTAATTTGAAAAATGGATTAAAGAGGTTGGTATGTAAATAGCAAGGTTTAGCGGGCCTGTGTGTAATTGCCGCATTAATTTATTAATCGTGTTTATGAAAATTCAACGATACGTCTGCAATAGGTCCGCTTTGAAAACACCACCTCTCTAAAAATTGACCGACCTTGTCTTCATTCCCCAAAACTTAACACGCGTCACAAAGGGAAGGACTCCCCCTCCAAGGATTGTGGGCTCCACGTCAGCATGTTCAGCCGGATCAATCAAAACGCCGTGCAGCGAAAGACTGTAGAAGAGCAACTAATGAGTCGAAACGCGTCCCTTTAGCCGGACGTTCTGTGTACCGGCACGCGGCGGGAGCAAAGCTCCGACAATTCAATCCGCCAGCTCATTTGCGTCCGGACAGCAGACATTCCGAAGGGGCCGGGCATTTTACATTTTCCCCTGCAGCCCTCAACAATACTTCTTTACATAAACGCCCTTGCAGTTTTCCTAACGTTATTTTTTTTTTGTTTATGAGAAATTTACAGAATCTTATCCAAAGACAAACTTGTATATCTGCATTTAAAAAGTTGACGCCATCCATAAATATATGAAAATGTATATATTTCTTTTATAAAGTAAATGATAATAATATTTTTTTAGTAATATTAAGGATTTGATTGCAATGAATATAAATATAGAAAATTTAGTATAAATTATGATAGTACATAAGAAATACATGATATGTATGTAAATGCCCCTTTATTTATATATGTCGTATTTAACTTTATCTCATTATTTTTTTTGCACCTTAATCTCACAATAATATCAAATATCTATATCAAGATTGTTTTAATTTAAATGTGAAAATATTCTGATTTTTCAATGAGATTTAGATATTGTTATTTCTAGAGAAATAATATTAAAATTCTTTAAATGCTAGATATTTGAATGTACAAGAATTTTAAAATATGTATGTAAATTTTTCTTTCAAAAAAGGTTAAACAAAAATTAAATTAGAGGAATAAATACAGCAAGTCGAGCTCAAATCATAGCTAAATCATGTTTAGCTCCCTTATAATATGTACGAAGGAAATATGTTAGTTGAATTCAAACATGATTGGCCACACGACAGTGACTCAAATAGCTAAAAACGACAATTTCTTCCAGCTAAACAACACCTTTATTTTTTTAGCAATAGTAGCCATGAACAAAGATGTTCGCCCGGGTGAAAACCATGGGTAGAATGTTGATGAGGTTCCGAAATTTATTCCTGAGTAAGATACTGATACACCATTGCATTTATATGAACAAAACGGGATTATAGCAGAAATCAAAGATTACAATATCCAAATCACATAAAGCCAAATAAGCGTTTACTGAACAAGAAATTAATAGTAAACAAATAGTTCTCAAGCAAAAGAAAATAAATTCTAATAAAAATATTATTAAAAAGAGGCTGACATCGACATATGCAAGAAAGTCTAGCTATAGTCCATATGGGCTTTTGTTCAGCTTAGGGGATTACGAGATCCCATGGTTCATGAGATTCTACGATTCTTGGTTGCAAAAATCCCATAATAAAAGCTCTCACATCATTATCTCCGGCCAGAAGAGGCTTCTTCTTCTTATATATAAGCTTCTATAATCGATCAACCACCACCATAACAATATCATAGTCTTATTATGTTTGAGGCAACCACACTATAAAATATGCGCTTATCTTCATTCCATGCAACTCTAAGGCACATAAATCATTCTAAAGCATTTCCAAATAAAATAAATAGTCATTCCTTTTTATTAGAGCTAAAACTATAAAAAGATATGCATTTTCATAAATCATAATTCAAAAAATTAAATCTATAATAACCTTCTCACACTCCTCATACTTGGTTGGGCTCATTAGAGAAAGAAGTATGCATAGAGAAATCAATACTATTATAAAATCTTTGGCATGCTAAACTATTTCTAGTGGCAACCACAAACGAGGTTCATTGTCAGTTTGCTTATATGTTAATTCCTACAATAAGACTTCTTGTCTAATATCAACTTCTCGAAGCCACTACCTTCTAGAAAAACAAGTGTTAGTCATGTTAGGGTCTCTCTCATGGGCTTAGCTTGCATCAATAGCTTCTCTTACTTATTCATTGATAACTGATAGTCCTCTCCAAAAACTTTATCCTCTCTTATGTCACAATCCATTTTTCTTACTCCTCCTTGCTTAGTGAAAGAAATTAACCTCAAATTTGGGCAATTGCTACAATGTGCACTAAGTTGTGGCACATAAAGCACTTCCTACCAATGATGGATTTGAGAGTGTTAGTTTTTTCCTCTTTTTGTCTCATATGAATTAGTTTTCTTTTTTGTTTTGGACAAAGTTAGCTACGATGCTTCAATGGGTTTATTCTTTTTCATGATCCTGGAGTTAAATTTTATTTATAAGTTGTGCTTATCTTCTTGTAATTTTGACGTTTGTCCACATATAAATTGAGGGTTTGTACATCGAGTACAGATCAATATGGTTATAGTATACCACATTACTATAAGATGACCTCACTCCTATAAAATGTTTTACTATTGTATGCTTCTCTTGTTTCTATAACTCAAATCTTAGTATGAGTTGATCAAAATTAGTTATATACTCCTCCATAGAAGAGTCTCTCTCTCAAGGTATAGAGTTTTATGAACATGTCTTGTCAATGTGGTAGCGGAATGTATTTGCATTGCATCTTCTTTTTCACGTGATCCTATTCTTCTATTTTAGCTATCAAATATGCTTTAAGTTCTCCCATTACAAAGAAGTGAGCCTTTTGAACTTGTTTACTCTTTTATATTAGGGAACATATTTATAATAAAAAATTTGTTCCACTTTTTTGAATCAATTGATAAACTCATATTGATCAATGTGACCATCAAATTATAGTAAATCCTCATTTATTCCAAGATATTGTCTTCTCCCTTGTTATTTCATGCAAAATTATAGAGACACTTGGCCTTCATCATACGAAGCTTTCTTATGGAAGAAATTTAATTTTTCTTACTTCCCCGGCAACGACACCAAAAACTTGATGTGGGTGGATTTAGTGTATTAATAATGCAAATATTTTTCATTACTACAAAATACACACGGCGGATATAATAGTAAATATGTAAATTAATCTCAGAAAAATAATTTTAATGAAAATATTTTTATCTTTTAAAAATCTTTAGATTGTCAAATCCCCTAATTATACGTAAGTTTACGTATCGCTCAAGTAATAAAGGACTCTAATAGAGTCCTATATATCGATCCCTCATGGAAGTTAAAAATTTTTATGAGTAAATTCTTAAGATTATAATGTGACCTACAATTTTAAACTACAAAAGTGTAGTGCTAAATTCAAATATAAAGCAATAGAGTGAATGCTAAATAAAATGTAGTAAAAAGACAAAGTTAATTAAACTAATTGCTAAGCTTACAAATGCAAAATTACAAAAAATAATTATAGTTTTTGTGATGAAGAGTTCAAATTTAAGAACAACCAGATGTTAAAGCTACCCTTCCTTACAATGATAGTAGTGGAGTGTAGAAAATGAGAAAATGCAAATTGAAATGAGGCTAGTGCCAAATAGAAGCAATCCTATTCTTTACTCTCTTCCTAGTGCATAAAGAACATTGACTAGTGCAGAGTTTGGTCCCTAATTCTGTGGTTAGGTTGGGAGGACATTGGCTGCCACTCTAGAGCTCCACTACTCCCTCACCTGAAGGTTAACAACCTAGCATCTGTTTCCAATCAGCTGGACCAATTTGAGGATTTTAATCTATCACCTTAAAATCTCCAATTCTGTCTCCAATTCTGCATCCGATCTGCATCCGACAAAGTATATTTCCCTGTTTATTTGCACTCAACTCCATGGATGACATCCTCTCCCATGAAATCAAATGTGATTCTCCCTATGTTGTAGAAATCAAAGCCCTTTCGAAACATATGTTTCTCAACACCTTTTAACAATTCAATTGACCAGATTTAAAAGTAAATGAAGATTAGAGTTCAAATCAGCACAAATTATTATCATTTAAAATCGTATAAGAAAATTAAATCTTCACAAAACCATATCTCAAAGTAGGGAGAAGGATAAGGAAGACTACTCAGAATTCATGAGAAGTATATGAAAAAACACGGATTTCATATGTAAGAATAAGTTTACAAAATAAAAGAAAAAAAGACACAATTTATCTCATAATCCTTCCTAAGAAAATCCCTAGAAGTTTTCTTCAAATCTTTCTCTCTTTACAAGCACTCTCAATTCTCTCTTAGAAATGTAATGAAGAAGAAATCTCTTACCTTCCCTCTCCTCTTACAATCCTTGAAGAAAATCTCCAAGCCCTTGACTTTCTCTCTTCTCTCTCTTTTTTGCCCCTCTCACATGCCACACTTCCACTCTCCAAATCCTCTCTTTTACTAAAGGCTGCTGACCAAAGGAAAAAATGATGAGATTTTCATACCTATTTTATACTGTTTTTGATGTTATTGCACTTTAAAGAAAGATATTTTTGATGTTTTGTTGCAGGAATGATGAATTAGGGTCATTGGAGCAAAAAGATGCAAAAAAGGAGCGAATTTGGAGTGAAAAGGACCAAAATTTGGAGAATTGAACTAGGCCGCCGATGGCGCCCTCGATCCCGCCGATGGCGAGTTTTTCCCGAGACTACAGGACAAAATTCTTCAGAAGCCCGCCGACAGCAAGTTCGACGGTTATGCCTGCTCAAGCTTTGAATAAGGCCAAATTTTGAAGGGATGCTTAGGCAACTCTTGTGAAAGCTCATCCACAACTTTAAAAGAACATTTTGGATGGAAATTGAGAGAGTCTAGAGGCCTTGGATGTTAGAGAGATTCCTTTAGTGTATAGAATTTCCAGTAGAGTGTAACAATTGTGAGGAATTCTTCGAGAGATGAGGAATTCTTCGAGAGACATTCTTCGAGAGACAGTAAGAGTGGAGGGAAAGTGAGAGATTTCTTCCTCCTTGTTACTTCGAAGAGGAATTCTATGTGCTATAAAGAAAGAAAGAGATTTAAAGGAACTTCGAGAAATGCTCTTGGGGAGAAATTAAAGATAAATTATTTACTTGTTGTAGTTTGTATGAATTTGATTTTATAGATGAATTCCGAGTTTTGTTGTGTTTTTCCCATGAGATCTGAGTAGTTTTCTCTATCTTTTTCCTTGTCTCGAGATTTGTAAAATGGTGATTTAAATTGGTGAAGCCATGAAAATGTTTAAGAAATTATGATGATCTTTTCTCTTCGATCTAAATTTACTTTCAATCTAGCCAATTGATTTGTTAAAATATGTTGAGTTTTACAATTAAAGTGAAGATTACATCCAAGATTCAGAGAGGTCAAAGCCCTTGGAAGTTCGGTGCAAATAAATAGGAAAATAATATTATCGGGCGTAGAATTGGAGATAGAATTGGAGATTTTAGAGTGACAGACTAAAATCCCCAATTCGGTCCTATCGTTTGGGTGCTGAAGTGTAGATGTTAGCCCTCAAGTGAGGGGAAAGTGGGAGCTCCGAAGTGAGAGCCGGTATCCTCCTAGCCTAGCTGCAGATTCAATAAATAAGCGTAGTATTAGTCAATGTTCTTTATGCCTGGACCAAAGGGTAAAGAATAGGTATGCTTCTATTTGGCAAAATCTAAATTAAAGTAATTCACTTTATCCGTTCACTATAATTTCTTGACAAGGAGAAGGATGTTTTCTTATATATTGAATATCACAATTAAACCATTCTTGTTATCTTTAGTTATTTAATAGTTATTAAAACTATCTTATTATTTTAATTACCTATTAATGACAGATAAGCAAATTGAACTTCATTGATGTGATTAAAGTATTGTTTTTCTAAAATCTTAGTCCACATTTCTAACCACTCCCTGTGAGATCGATATCTAGGACGCCATTAGAGCCTTATAATACTTGAGTGATAAGTATACTTACGTTGATAAGTGTGGCTTTACAATTATTGAATATTTATTATGTCTATATTTATCTTGTATTTTAAGCATATAAAAAGTCTTTGTCAAGTTTTTGGCGCCGTTGTCGGGGAGTGATTGAGTGAGTGAGTCAAATCACGATCAGAGTAACGGATAAATTAGGATTATTAGAAAAATTTTACTTTAATTGCAACTTATTTTTATATTTAGTTAATTATATTACTGAGTATTGATTTCAAATTGTCTGCGTAAATTTGGACCTGAAAATCTTATATCTTAAGATTCGAAATTAGAACACACTGTTAGAAGGATTAGAAAATTAAGAAGAGAACCTAGAAATTCTGATACAGTGGAAAACAACCTGAACAATCAAGGAATAGAGAATGAACACCAACCTAGACCCCTAAGAGATTATGCAAATCCTACAGCAGATGAAATTCACTTATCTATCCAAAATCCTGATGTAGCTGCTAATTCATTTGAGCTTAAACCTGCAATTATCCAAATGATACAAAATAATCAATTTGGAGGCACAC
>NW_018165329.1:60387-61331 GCF_001263595.1 Phalaenopsis equestris | reverse complement strand
ATGCTACGGCTGGTGGTTCTTTAATGTCAAAACTTTTTGATGAGGCTTATTTATTAATAGAAGAGATGACCACCAACAATTTTTAATGACCCTCTAAGCGGGTAAATCCTAAAATAGTAGCTAGTATCAATGAGTCTGATGCATTAGCTATGTTAGCTTCACAGATTGCAGCAATATCAAAGAAATTAGATCATTACAGGATGAATTATTCTCCAACACCTCCTATGATGGAAGAGAATTCATCTGGGCAATTTGTGGATGTTCAACCTTCATATGAGACTTTAAATGCTATTAATATACCCAACAACCCTTATTCCAACTATTATAACCCAGGTTGGAAGAATCATCCAAATTTTAATTGGAATAACAATTCTTCTACAAATCAACAATGGGTAAACAACCCAATGAACCCATTAAGAAGTTCATTCAACCAACGAAATGTTAACTATAGACCTTCTTATTTTCCAGGATTTAACAGTAAAACTTAAATTTTAACAGTAAATTTTCCAGGATTTAACAGTAAAACTTAAATTAAGGAGAAGAAGTTATCTATGGAAGATCTGATATTAAACATGGGTCAACAATTGCAGAATCAAGGAAATTAATTACAAATTCAAAGAATCAACTAAAAAATCAAGGAACTGCTGTTAAGAATATTGAAAACCAATTAGGGCATATCACTACTGCGCTTAGTAATTGAACATTAGGAACTTTTCCTAGCACTGTAGAACCAAATCCTAAGGACCAAGGAAAACAACAAATCAAAGTGATACAATTACGAAGTGGAAACAAATTGGAAACAAGGGTGAAAAAAGAAACAGAAACTGAAAAACAGAAAGTGTATACCGAAAAAGAGAAGGATCATGAATACCAAGATTTAAAAATACTATTTACACCAATGAAAATTACTGTGGAGAAACTACTGTGGAGAAACCTCCACCGCC
>NW_018165329.1:59639-60352 GCF_001263595.1 Phalaenopsis equestris | reverse complement strand
ATTGAAGCAACACAAATAGAATAAACAATTTAAATTTTTTTTAAAATTTTTTAAGAAGTTAACAGTAAACATTCCCTTCGTAGAAGCTTTAGAGCAAATGCCCAATTATGTGAAATTTATGAAAGATATTTTGAACAAAAAAAAAGTAAATTCACGGATAATGATACTGTTGAACTTAGCGAAGAGTGTAGTGCAATTATTTAGAAAAAGCTTCCTAAAAAATTAAAAGATCCTAGCAGTTTCACTATACCGTGTGCAATCGGTGAAAAATTTTATGGAAGAGTTTTATGTGATTTGGGAGCCCGCATTAATCTTATGCCTCTATCAATTTTCAAAAGATTAGGATTAGTAGCGGATCGTTCAGTTACATATCCTAAGGGAGTTATAGATCATATCCTAAGGGAGTTATAGATGATGTGTTAGTAAAAGTGGATAAATTTATCTTTCCTGTGGATTTTATTGTTTTGGATATGGAGGAAAATAAATAAATATCTATGTCGGCACTATTTTTGGTGTGGGGTTTGCCCGTAAGAAGCTGTCGGTCATCGAAATTGAAATCCCGTTACCCGCTTCAGAAGGACGTTTAAAAAAATTTTAGTTTTGAAAAATATGAAGTCAAACTGACCCCATAATTTTCATAGTTTAGATGAAAGAGCGCTTTACCTCAAATCCTGTATCTATCCCGAAGGATGAACACAAGAGTTGAGGGTGAG
>NW_018165329.1:49471-52570 GCF_001263595.1 Phalaenopsis equestris | reverse complement strand
GGGAGACCATTTTTAGCTACTGGAAAAGCTATGATAGATGTTCAATAAGGAGAATTAACTATGAGAGTTAATGATCAAGAAGTGACTTTTAACATTGCAAAATCTATGAAATACCCTACTATTGAAAGAGATAAGGAATATTTTTGCATGGAATTTATTGAACATCTACTGAAAGAACATTTTAAAGAACATTTTGAAGATAAAAAGCGTTTTGAAGAAGAAGAACATTTTGTAGAGAAGGAACAATTTGAAAAGAATGACAAAGTTATTTTGGGCGAATTAGAAAATGAAGAATTAGATTATGTTCAGGAAAGATTTGAGATATTGGACATTACGAAAATGCCGATAAAAATCTATTTCCATCGATTATAAAACCACCTGAACTTGAGATGAAAGTATTTCCTAGACACTTGATGTATGTATTTTTAGGAAACTCATCTACATTATCTGTTATTATATCTTTAGAATTAAATGATCAGCAAGAGCAAAAACTGTTAGATAAATTAAAAATATATAAGAAAGCTTTTGGTTGGACCTTAGCTGATATTAATGGAATCAGTCCTTCAATCTGTATGCACAAAATTATATTAGATGAACAATATAAACCAAGAGTTGATCCACAAAGGAGATTAAATCCGATGATAAAAGAAGTCGTTAAGAAGGAGATTTTGAAATGGTTAGACACTGGAATTATATATCCTATTTCAGATAGTGCGTGGGTAAGCCCAATTCATTGTGTTCCTAAGAAAGGAGGAGTGATTGTTGAAAGAAAAGAAAATAATGAATTAGTACCTATCAGACAAGTTATTGGGTGGAATATTTGCATTGATTATAGAAAATTAAACACTGGAATCAATCCTTCAATATGTATGCACAAAATTATATTAGTTGAAAAATATAAACCAAGAGTTGATCCATAAAGGAGTTTAAATCTGATGATGAAAGAAGTAGTTAAGAAGGTGATTTTGAAATGGTTAGACACTGAAATTATATATCATATTCTAGATAGTGCGTGGGTAAGTCCAATTCATTGTGTTCCTAAGAAAGGAGGAGTGACTGTTGAAACAAAAGAAAAAAATGAATTAATACCTATCAGACAAGTTACTGGGTGGCATATTTGCATTGATTATAGAAAATTAAACAGTGCCACTAGGAAAGATCACTTCCCTTTACCCTTTCCAGATCAAATAATGGATAGACATGCTGGGCACAAATATTTTTGTTTTTTAGATGGATATATCAGTTACCATCAAATTTCTATTGCTCCTGAGGATCAAGAAAAGACAACATTTATTAGTCCTTTTGGAACTTTTGCTTTTTGAAGAATTCCTTTCGGATTATATAATACACCTGCAACATTCCAGAGATGTATGATATCCATATTTAGTAAGTTAATTGATGATGGATTAGAAGTATTTATGGATGATTTCTCTGTAGTTGGAACATCATTTGACACTTGCTTAAATTACCTTGAAAAAGTTTTAGAGTTAATTTGGTTCTGAATTGGGAGAAATGTCAATTTATGGTTGTAGGAGGAATTGTGTTAGGGCATAAAATTTTGGAAGATGGTATGGAAGCAGACCCTGCAAAAATTCAAGTTATATCTAAACTAACACCTCCTACTAATGTAAGAGAGGTTAGGAGTTTTCTTGGACATGTTGGATTTTACATGTGTTTGATTAAAGATTTTTCAAAAATTACTAAACCTCTATGCCAACTTTTAGAAAAGGACAAGAAATTTGAATTTACTGAAAGTTGTTTAAATGCCTTTGAGTTATTAAAGAAAAAATCAATCGCAGCCCCTATTATAGTTTCATCTAACTGGGAGAAACCATTTGAACTGATGTGTGATGCTAGTGATTATGCTATTAGACCTGTTCTTGGACAAAGTTATGAAAAGATTTTTAAAGTTATATACTATACTAGTAAAACTCTTAATGATGCAAAAATTAACTATATTGTTACTGTAAAAGAGTTACTAGAAATTGTGTATGCTTTAGACAAATTCAGATTTTATTTAATTGGAGCTAAATGTGTTGTGCATACTGATCACTCTGCTATTAAATATATGATGCAAAAGAAGGATGCTAAATTAATGTTGATTATATGATTACTTTTGAAGCAAGAAATTGATCTTGTGGTTATTGATAGAAAGAGAACTGATAATCAAATTGCTGATCATTTGTCAAGAAGAGAAAATCAAGTATTATCCGACACTGACAATGAAATTACAGACAGTTTCTCTGATGAACAACTATATAATATTAATGAGTGGAAAATACCATGGTATGCTGATATTGTTAACTATATTGTAAGTGATATTTTGTTACTTATGCTGACATTGCAACAACAAAGGAATTTCATTCATGATGCAAAAGCAAATTTTTTGGATGAGCCTTATTTATACAAACAATGCAAGGATCTTATTATGAGGAGATGTAATGAGGTTATTTATATAAACAATGTAAGGATCTTATTATGTGGAGATGTGTACTTTATGAAGAAGCTGAGCTAATCATTCACATTTGGAGGACATTTTGGGATGGAGGACATTTTGGGATTGATAAAATGGCTTATAAAATTTTACAAGCTGGATTTTATTGGCCTACCATCTTTAGAGATGTTTATAGATACGTAAAAATTTATGATCGATGTCAACGAGTAGGCAATATATCTAGAAGAAATGAAATGCCTCTGAATTTCATGTTAGAAGTTGAGATCTTTGATGTTTAGGGATTAGACTTCTTGGGACAATTTATTCCTTCATTTGGAAACTTATATATATTGATTATTATGGACTACAATTCTAAGTGGATTGAAGCACAAGATTTACCTCATTTTACATAAGAATTATATGGTATGTATGTAAATGCCCCTAAAATCTAAATAAATGAGATTTTCAAATGTTTAGTGTCACTTAAATGGAGCAAAGAATTGATGTACGATAAGGATTTGAATGCAAAGTTGCTTTTTTTTTATTGTAAGTCTGCTTTGTATTGATTGTATGATGTTAAATAAATAAATTCATATTGCTTGTATGAACTTTATAATGCATTTCAAGTATTTGAAGGCCTAGTAGAATAGATTGGTCCACTAGAT
>NW_018165329.1:45068-49373 GCF_001263595.1 Phalaenopsis equestris | reverse complement strand
CCAGTAGAATTGGAGCATAAAGCATATTGGGCGATTAAAGAATTCAATTATAATTTGAAAAATGCTGGTGAGAAGAGATTGTTACAATTAAATGAATTGGAAGAATTAAGAAATGAGTCTTATGATAACGACAGAATTTATAAAGAAGAATTAAAATTATGGCATAATCGGAAGATTAACCAAAATAACTTTGAACCAGGATTTGAACCAGGCAAAATAACTTTGAACCAGGACAAGAAGTTTTGCTTTACCACACTAGGGTGAAGTTATTTCCTGGAAAATTGAAGTCTCGTTGGTTAGGACCCTTTACTGTGACTCAAGTTTATACTTATAGAGCTGTTGAAATTATAGATCAGAAGATGGGAAATAGATTTAAATTAAATGGACATAGATTAAAACCATAGATTAAAACCATATTATGATTAAAACCATATTATGAGGGTAAAATACAAAATTTTAAAGAGGTTTTAATAATCAGTCAACCTGAATGACACCTGAATAGGTCGGGGCTGACGACGTTAAACCGAGCACTTTATGGGAGGCAACCCATGTTTTTCTTTATTTTTATCCCAATTATAGTAGTTTTTAATAGAAATTATCATTAGTTTGTGGTATTATTAAGCTCTACTACTCTTATTTACCCTTGTAACATCTTAAAAATTGGATCCATGAAGAAAAATTGGAACGCATTTGGACCAGAGCAAAACTGTGCAAATTTTGCCTTGGGCGCCGACGACTCCCTCGATGCCATCGACGATGGGTTTTTCCCGAGAGTCGAGAAACAATTAATACAGAGGCTTGTTGACGGCGCCATTGACCCCACCGACGGCAAGACCGGCAAATTGACAGTTATGTGGGTTCAAATGGCGGTTTTTGGGCGGGAATTGTCTTTTTAAACTCAAAAATTTGATTTCTAGTTCATATTTTCCCTCCAAAAACATAATGAAACTCTACCAATTTCATTCTTATGGCTTCCAATTCCCCTGATAATGCCAGAATGTGAGTTTTCAATCGGCAAAAGTTTATCAGTGCAGAAGCGCAGCGAATCTTCAACAAGTTGTTGACGAAGAAAAGATTGATCAAATAACGAGCATTCGTGAATTGCATATTGAATAATCCCACAATGGTTATTGAAGAAACGATAGTACGGTGAAGATGGGAAGTGTTGTGCTACACTACTGCCGCCGTGGTGGTTCCTGTGGTGAAAGAATTCTATGCAAATTTACATGGAATCAACCAAGGAGTTGTTTATGTATGAGGAAGATGGATCACTTTCACTCCTTCAAGGATCAACAAATTATATATGATAGAGAATGTTCCTGTCTGTCACTATTCTAATTTTGTCCCAATAAGAAACCAGATGATTGAGATTTACCAATATTTAACGGACGAAACTGACGATTGGGAAACAAGAGAAAACGGGTATGTTAGTTTTTCTGCAACACTCCTGAATCCCGTTTCAAAATATTGGCACTTTTTCATTTCTGCAAAACTGTTACCGACAATGAAGATCGGTAAAGTTTCTAAAGAAAGTACCATTTTGAATTACTGCATCCAAAGGGGACTGCCGATTGACATTGGATCTATAATTGTGAAGTTTGGGCCTGATTGTTCACGGTTTAACTTATGGGCTTGATCACCCCTACGCAATTTTCTCACTTTGCAGTTAGTTCCAAGTGTCCTACAATAATTGCTATGAAAATTGGGAAAAGGTACTGCTACCTTGGAAGCCTTTATATCCAACTGAAAGATTCTCAATTTTTTAAGATGAAAATGACATGATAATTATAGTTGATCAAGCGTCTCAGAATTCACTGCCAGTTCAACCCTTAGTCCCTGATAAGTCTCTTCTGATCCTGCATTGAATCAAGAAATTGGAAAAGGAGGTACAAAATGTCATGAATGCGATTAATAATATCTCTGATTTCTTCAGTCATCTAGACTAGAGGTTGAAGAAACATTTTCAGCACTCTTGACATTTAGAAGATAGCTTGATACGACTTATGAGGAGAATGAAATTGATAGAGGAGGATTCTATTGAAGAAATTCCATTCCAACCCTTCTACAACCTCTTCGTTCATGTGCAATCAATGGGTGATCTCAGAGATCGAGTACTGAGTCTGAGGATTAGTAGATTTATATTACTACCTATCTGTCTATCTATGTATTTTGATTAGAAGTTATTTTTAATTTCCTTTAGAATTATGCTTGTAGATCTCTATATAATTGAGACTAATCATAGGATGTTTTTCTTTCAGCATTTTGAGTGTTGTGGCATTGATTATGACGCTGAATTAATGTATTGAGGTTGAGAAAATACCAAACTTAGGTGTTTTACCAAACTTAGGTGTTTTAGGTGTTTTATGTAACGTATATTGTACTCCTTGGAATTTATATATAAATGTGATGTTTTGTGTTGTGGAAGTTTATATGTGTTAAGTACATCATTTATTCACTTAAAATTATGTCTATAATGATTAAATAGATGTCGTTTAGGCTTGTAATTGATCAAAATCACAAAAATCTAGAATTTGGACAAAATCAATAGAGCCCGCCGACGGTGCCCTAGACGCCGCCGACGGTGAGATTTTCCCGAGACTTAGTATTTAAATTATAATTAAGCGCGCCGACATTGTCATCAACCCCGCTGATGACGAGCTCACGAAAAACACCTTTAATCCTGATTTTGACCAGTCAACCGCCACTATTCATCATCCCCTTCCTCCTAAAAATGTCATTTTCGACCTAGGGCTTGAAAGATCTTGGATTGGCAGGCAATTTCAAGGCTTTTTGGCATCAGATTTGATCATCTTTAGGTAAGAGCTTCACTCCAAGCTAAAAATATTTGATTTTCACCATGGATTTCTTCCACATTGAGGAGATCCAAAAAATTTGAGAATGTGAAAAAAATTTGCGAAGAAATTCATGGATCTTAGTGTTGAACTCTTAGAATTACTATTGGAAGCCATGATTTGCATATTTGAAGTAATTTTTGGAATTTCTCTATAATTTGTTTAGATTGAAATGGCTCCACGACAAAAGAGAAGAGTTGAGTTTGACGAGTCTCGCTTCGTCAATGTGATGACTTAAACAAAATTTACTTAGATATTTAAAGGAAAGAAGTGCATACAACATCGAGTTTTTGAAAGTTCGGGAGGAGAAATAGAATGAGTTATTGCCGAGCGGAGGTGGGAAAAATTTTGCTACACCACCAATAAAGATGATAGAAATGTTGCGAAGGAGTTCTACGCCAATGTGATTTATTCTGATGACAGAATTGTTCAAGTGCGAGGATTCCCTATTGAGTTTACTCTCGCCTGCATCAACACTTTTTATGAAGTCCCAGACCCTTATAGCTGCCACTATGAATCCTTTCGTACAATGGAAGGCCCCCTCAATGATGTGATCAACTTTCTCACTAATGAGAAAGGAACATGGAAGATAAAGCAGCGAGAATGGATAAATTTTTCTGCTTCCATGTTAAATGCCACCACTATGGTGTGGCACTATTTTATTTCCTCTACTCGGTTACCAACCTATCACCATAGTGAGATCACCATAGTGAGGTAACTGATAGAGCAATTCTGAATTTCTATATTCAGAATAGTAGAACTATAAATGTGGGGAGAATAATTCTTAAGAATATATTGACTACGGAGAGGAGTGAGACAAGTGGAGGTCTAGGACATTCTGGACTTATTTATACAATTTGCAAACTTTCTAGAGTGGAAAGTGGGATGAAGAATGGGTTTATCCTATGAAACCCATTAGTAAAGCTAATTTGAAGACTTATGAATCCCATGAGAAATGAAGAACTCAGAGTAGAAATCAAGACTCTTCATTCTACTAGTAGAGATGTTCCCTCTACAAGTTATGATCTTCCACCTTCTAGTTTCCCTACCCTCTTTGATTTGATGAATTAGTTGACCTTGCAGCGGAAGAGCATAGACTTGATAAATGAAAGGATTGGAGTTTTAGAATGTCCACAAAATTACGAGAGTGAGTACCTGCAGAGGCATTCAAATTTTAAGTTAGCCTATTATGAAGCTCAGGCCCGACACTACAGAGGTGAGCATGATATTACGTTTCCTGAGTGCCCTTGATATACTCAGTATCAACCCAATCCACCTGCTGATCAAGGCGATGAAGATATAGCTTGGGATTTTGATATTGAATGAAATTGATGTACTTATGTTTGTATTTTTATTTTATGTAATCTTTTGTAATAAAAATTGATGTTTATGTATTTGGACTTTCATTTTTATTTTGTGTTGTGTACTTGGATTCTTGTTATAAAGTTAGTGT
>NW_018165329.1:43071-44714 GCF_001263595.1 Phalaenopsis equestris | reverse complement strand
AAAGATTAACTATTAAATGTCCTCTATTTCAATATTTTCAGAACTTATTAATATGATTTTATGTAGTGAATTTAATTCAGATAACTATATTTTATAGATAATTAAATATTATGGTAGATTTACAGGAATATTTTTGTAATGAAAATTAATTTTGTAGATTAAGATATTTAGTATAAGAAAATAAGGCTATAGTTAACTTTTTAAAGTAAAGAAAACTATATTTTGAAATATTAAGAATCTTAGAAATTTATTTGAGAAGAAAATATTGGGGCTCAATGATGTAAAAGCTATGAAAGACTTATAAGGTAAAGGAATGCTTTGAGTTGAAATATTTATAAGGTAAAGAAATGCTTTGAGTTTCAAATTTAGGGAAGGAAAAGTGAAGTTCAAAATCATTAAAGGGTATCCAAATATAGTAATCCTCAATTTTAAAAGGAAAAAGAAAGGATTGAAAAGAATCCCTAAAATGAAAAGAAAAAAATACATAGGATTGAAAGCAATCCAAATGAAAAAGAGAAAAGAAAGATAAAAATTATGGAAGTGAGGAGAAGCTTGAGGATATGCCTAATCAAAAATTGGCTTCACTGGATCTACCTAAAGGGAAAACTTAAATACATTCATGAAATTATATTTACGAAATAGGTCTTTTACTGGTAGAGTTCTCATTAAGTTCCTATCTTTTGGATATTCTAATTGACTTAATATTGCAACATATAGTCATTCTTGAAATAAATAGAAGACTAGAACTTAAAATTGATGACTAGATAATCTTGTGGCTACAGAGTTAATTTAATTACTTGAATTTTTTTTAAATCTCACTATGATATTTATTTAAATCAAAATTAAAATTTACTGTATTAGATCATAACTTTTATGTAGTACCAAAATTACTTGAGGACAAGTAATAGTTAAGTTTGGGGGATTTTAAGTTTGTTTATCCCTTCTTTTGTTAGTTCCTTCTTACATTTTCTTGATACTTGATTGATATAGTTTTATACTATTTTTTATGTTATTGCTTTTTTTTTTTTTTTTTGCTCCTGAGCCAGTGATGCATTCAACAGTTCTACCAAAAAGATAATTTTGACATATCTTTGAGCAAAAAGATGCAAAAAGGGAAGATGCAAAAAAGAGCGAATTTGGAGCGAAAAGGACCAAAATGTGGAGAATTGAACTAGGCCGGCGACGGCGCCCTCGACCCCACCACCGACGCGTTTTTCCTGAGACTACAGGAAGAGACAAAATTCTTCAGAAGCAGAAGCCCGCCGACAGTGAGATCGACGGTTATGCCTACTCAAACTTTGGATAAGGCCAAATTTTAAATGGATTCTTTGACAACTCTTGGAAAAGCTCATCCACAACTTTAAAAGAACATTTTGGCCAAAAAATTGAGAGAGTCTAGAGGCCTTGAAGGTTAGAGAGGTTCCAATAGTGTATAGAATTTCCAATAGAGTGTAACAATTGTGAGGAATTCCTCGAGAGATTGTAAGAGTGGAGGGAAAGTGAGAGATTTCTTCCTCCTTGCTACTTTGAAGAGGAATTTTGTGTGATGTAAGGAAAAGAAGAGATTTAGAGGAATTTCAAGGAGTGTTCTTGGGGAGAAATTAAAGATAAGTTATTTACTTGTTGTAGTTTGTATGACTTTA
>NW_018165329.1:20084-42541 GCF_001263595.1 Phalaenopsis equestris | reverse complement strand
GATGCTTTCTTATATATTGAATATCACAATTAGACCCTCCTCAGTATCATTATTTATTTAATATTTATTAAAATTATCTATTTATTTCAATTGCCTATTAGTGACAAATAAGCAAATTGAACTTAATTGTTGTGATTAAAGTATTGCTTTTCTAAAATCTTAGTCCACAGTTCTAACCACTCCCTGTGGGATCGATATTTAGGACTCCATTAGAGCCCTATATTACTTGAGCGATACGTATACTTGCGTTGATAAGTGTGACTATACAATTATTGAATATTTATTATGTCTATATTTATCTTGTATTTTAAGCATATAAAAAGTCACTGTCAGCTGCCTCCCTCCCAAAAGAATTCAAAATTCCCTCTAAAATTCTCTCCAAAATTCAACCCTTTTGAATTCAAAAGACATGTCCAATAATCCACGAGACATATCCCTTCATAAAAGAATATTACAGAGTGTATATATGCATTGAATCACTCCAATGGGTGTTTAGAACAAGTGTCCCTTTCAAAATTCGTGAAAAATTTGTCTCGAACTGCCTTAATCCTAAAAAAATCATCCTTGGCGCATCTGACACTGGTTCTGGCACATCTGACGCCAACTTGCTTTAGACCGTGTTGTTCAGAGCTTTGGTACTTTAAGCATCAAATCTGGTTCATCTAGCGCCAATACTCTGTAAAATAGTGCCTCGGGCGCCATTTTGTCGCATCAGGCGACATAATTCCCAAAATTCACTGTTTTGGCTCCAAATTTTATCATTTTTGCTATTTTTGCACCAAATGCTTAAAATTGATATACCTGCAAAAAAAACATGAAATACTCTCCTTTAAAGTGCAATATCACAAAAAATAAGCATAAAATGCATACTTAAAATAACATATTTTTTTTCTATATCAAAATCCCCCAAACTTAAATGTTACTTGTCCTCAAGTGACACTTTTACTACATAAAAGCATATGACTTAGGATAAAGTTTACTTATTACTCCTATACTTTAGTTTAATAAATAAAATAGTAATATTTATAAAAGACCTTTAATAACTTATATTCAAACCCTAAATCTAAAAGGATTTAAGATTTCTGAATATCTATTGATTTTTAGAAAAATTGCATATTATCATATTAAGGATACTTAGAACATTCATATGAAAAAGAACTTCATGAAAACCTTACTAGTAATACTACTAATACTCCAATACAAGTTTGAAAAATGTAAAAAATCTGTTCCCTTAAGATGATTCAAGTGAAGCCAATTTTTGATTATGCATCTCCTCAAGCATCTCCTCACTCATTTTTTCTTCTCTTTTCTTTTTCTTTTCCCTTTTTCTTTTTTCTTTTTCTTTTAGGATCTTTTCAATTCTTTCTTATCTTTTCTTCTTCTTTTTCAAGTGAGGTTTACTACATCTGAATAGTCTTTAATAATTTTAAAATTCACTATCCTCTTCTTAAAGTCAAAACTCCTTACCATTCTTCACTTTATAAATTCTTATTAGTTTATGATTTTCCACAAAGGTTCATTCTTTTCTTCTTATATGAAACTCTATAATTCTTAATACTTCAAGAAAAAAAAATTTCTTTTACTTTAAAAAGAAAAACATTGTCTTATCTTTTCAAACCAAATATCTTTAACTTTAGAATTAACCTTTGTTATAAAAAAAACTTACCTAAATTTACCATAATACTCATAAACATAGTTAGAGTCATTTAAAGTTAAATCTTAATGTCACAGGTAATGTTAACTAATTTAAAAAATATAGTTAATTGAGGACAAATAAAATTTAGTTTACTTCTTTTTTAAAAGAATTTTTTCCCCCAAACTTAAGTTCTTAATTGATTTAAATTTATTTTAGTACAAAGTTTAGTAGGTGAAAGAAAATAGTAAATGCATAAAAATAAAAACTAACCTTTTAAGGATTTCTAAGTATGAAACAGAGCTCTGTTATACTATAGGAACTAAATTTAAAAATACATACAGGCTTTAAAGCATTAAATGAAACATAATATATTTTAAACGATTTGCTAAAAATTAAAAAAGGAAATTAAAAATAAAAATACTAAAAATATTGAAAAAGTAAAAATCTATTGTTACTATTACAATTTTGGTCCACAACACGAAGTGAAAGTTTGTACCACAACCATTTCAAATGACATCAAATAACAACATAATAAAAAATGACAAACAAACAAACAAAACAAACTAAACTCCTAAGAATATTAGTCCTCATCACCTTCCTCATCATCATCATCATCATCATCTTCTTCTTCTTCTTCTTCATCATGAATAGAAGCATAAGGAGTGAAGCTGGGAAAAGTTGGAAATTCTACATTGTATTCACCCCTAATATATCTAACCATATCTTCCACAAAAGCTATATCATGCTAAACTCTCCTCTACTTATACTCATCATTACAACCATTTCTTGCTCCAATTTCTGCAATCTGATTCTACATAATAGCTCTATCTATTTGTTGAATAATAAGCTACTCCATAATATTTTTAAGTGAAGCAAAGCAAGATGTAAATGCCCCTGCAGCTGATGTAGAGGGTCTATCAATACCTCTACTCCTAGACTCAACAATTAATTCAACTCTTTGATTCCTATGCTTCCCGATAAGATTTTTTGGCTGCAGGCTTTCCTCATTTCCATGGGACTCTACTCCTGATTTCTCACATAAAGTATAAATTAAGGTAGTGTAACCCAAACCACTAGCTGTAGCACTGCTAGTTATAATCCGCGCATGATGAACTATTAGAGTGATACGCCTAAAAATTAACTACTTTTTCATATATATTTTATGCTCAAGTTTAATGATTTTTAATGGTATTACTCTTTAAGGAAAGGTATTTTGTATATTTTTGGTTTCAAGTACAAGAAATGAAATTTTGGAGAAAATAAAGCAAAAATTATGCAATTTGGAGTAAAAACGAGCAAGAAGAAAAATTCTGACATGGCACATTTAGATATATCTTTCTATGCTTAATATAATTTTCTTTCTATGCTTAATATAATATAATTTACATTTCTCACATGTTTTGAATGAAATTAAACTTTAAAGAAAGATTGTTTTTATGCTTATTTTGTAGGTATATCTATTAGGAATGAAACACAACTGAAACGGGGTGAAATGGAGCCAAACAAAGCAAAATGATGGAGCTACTATAGAGTGGCGCATGATATGCCAAAATCTAGAGAAATAGCGTATGATATGACAAAATTGGTGTATGATGCGCTTGAGACAACTTTTGGCAGATTAAGGCAGTTTAGGACAAATTTCACAAGAATTTTCAAAGGGACACTTGTCATAAACACCCATCGGAGAGATTCAATGGATCTAGACACTTTGAAAGGTTTTTTTATGAAGGGATATGTCTCTTTGATCAATGGACATGTATTTGGAATTCAAAAAAGTTGACTTTTGGATTGAATTTTGAAGGGAATTTTGATTTCTTTTTAGAGGGAGGCAGCCTTTTATAAAAGAGAGGGAAGACTAAGGCTTGAAGACTAGTTTTGTGGGGGGTGTGTGTGTGTGTGTGTGTGTGTGTGTGTGTGTGGCATGAGAGAGAGAGGTAAGGGCTTGTAGATTTTTTTCAAGGATTGTAAGAGGAGAGGGAAGGTGAGAGATTTCTTCTTTATTACACTTCTAAGAGAGAATTGAGAGTTCTTATAAAGAGAGAAGGGCTTGAAGAGACCTTCTAGGGATTTTCTTAGGAAGGATTTTAAGATAAATTATGTTTTTTATTTGTGATGATTTAAATTTTGATTGTCATTTACTTTTTGATTTGGTCAATTGAAATGTAAATATGTGTTAAGAAACATATATTCTGAAATGTCTTAGATTTCTATAACATAGTGAGGATCAAAATTAATTCCATCGGAGAGGATTTTGTCCATGGAGTTGAGTGCAAATAAATAGGGAAATATAGTTTGTTGGATGTAGAATTGGAGATTTTAAGGTGGCAGATTAAAATCCCCAATTTGGTCTAGTTGATTGAAAATTAATGCGAGATTGTTAGCCCTCAGGTGAGGGATTACTGGGAGCTCTGTAGTGGTTGCCAATATCCTCCAAGCATAACAACAGAAATAGTGTCCAAACTTTGGATTAGTCAATGATCTTTATGCACTTGGAAGAGGATAAAGAATAGAATTACTCTTATTTAGCACAAAACATTATAAATTCAAATAATTTTAATTTATTCACTATCCATATACTCATTGTAAAGGGGAAGGATGCTTTCTTAAATTTGAACTCTTCATCACAAAACTTTTTTTAGTCTTAGTAAATTTAATTTTGAAGTTTAGAAATTAGTTTAGTCAATTTAGTTCTTTTAGTTACATTTATGTTAGCATTCATTAAACTCATTTTAAGTTGTCTTTATTACTTTAATTTTCATAGTTTGGATAATGTGATTTATGTTATTGTCATAAAAATTTCCATCTTCCAAACTAAGACTTGATAGTAGTAGACTAGAATTAGCCTTAGAGACTTCTTACAGCGCTTCTCTATAGAATCGATACTGGGGTTTTTAAAGAAAGCTTAAAGAAAGCCGTTTTTAAAGAAAGCCCTACATTACTTGAAGCGATACATGCACTTGCATAGAACCACTAGTGTGTGAAATATTTTATATATTTTATAACATTTTGATTTTAACAGCTAAATATAAATTGTGTCAAGCTTTTCGTCATAATTTTGAAAGCTAATTTATTGCATAATTTCAAGAATGGTAAACTTTTTTACACTTTTATTGGGGATTTAAATTGACATAAAACACATAAAAAAATAGCACACTAGAGATGCATTAAGTTTTTGACGTCATTGCCAGGGAAGCTTCTGTAAGAAACTTTGGAGAATTTTAATTAAACATGTATGACTTAGATTTGGAATTTATAGTATTATTATATAGTGTGTTTAATTATTATGTTTTTATTTTAAAGGAAATCCAAAATACCAAATGTATTTTTGATATCTATACTAATAATTAAGTCTTTAGATTTGTATGCATAGTTCAGGAGATGCAAAAAATGAATTTTACAAGTTTGATTTGGAGTGAACTTTTGGGAGAGAATTGAAAAGACTCCATGAATTTAATGTAGAAATGGCAGATCACCAATATATTGATCATTCAGATTTGCATTATAATGCTAGTAGCTTTTAAAGAGTAAAGCCCAAGATAGCGACAAATTTTCAATAAGATATTCTTACAGTTTTAATTTCTCAGGTTGCAGATATTGAGAGGAGGTTAGATCAATACATAGAAATATATCTTAAGGAATTTAAAAACCTATTTCCTCAACTAAGATAAATATAGAAAGACCACCTCTAAATATAGCTCAACTAAGATAAATATAGAAAGACCACCTCTACCATTTACTCAGTTTCAAGGGGAAGAATTGAAAGACAACCCTGAACAAAAGAGTAACGTAGAACAATTTGATCAAGAATTTAGATTATCTAGAGAGAATCTGATCCAATATTTGGGAGATCTTGAAGTATCATATAAAGATCCATTTTATAAAGATCATAAAGATCCATTTCTCATAAATTTCAAGGATGATATTAATATGAAAGTTGAGAAAATCACTAGATAAATGTTGGATCTAGAAAGAAATATGAGGAACAAGGATATGAATCTATTTGAAATGGAAGAGCTCAAAGAAAAATTTAAATTCAAGGACTTTGTAAGAAATCCTGGATCTAGAAAAGATTATGTGATTGATCAAGGATTAATTCAATGTAATTTTCATCCAGGTGGAATTTATTGGGAAGGCGACGTTAAACAAAACACTTTATGGGAGGTAACCCATAGTTATCAGTGTGTTTTGATTTAGTGTGCTAGAGATTCATGATTATTAGTGTTGTATTGTGTTTGTTTTAGTGTGGATTGATTAGTTTGATTGATGATTGGTAGATGTTTGAATTGTTAGTATTGTTAGTGGTTTGATTTGATTTGATTTGATTTTTGTGTGTCATAAGGGAGGTGATTCCTTAACTTCTTACTATTGTTAGAATTCTATATGGTTACACATGTATGTTCTCTTGTAGTAGTTGGACTGACGAGTCCACTACGACTCGAGTCTCACCCAGACTTAAGTTTTACAAGGGACATCAATAATTTTAACAGCAGCAATTCCATCTCAACTTTTTTACTTCCTTTCATTGACTTTGTTTTGATTTGATAGGACTAGCTAACATATTGATGACTAACATGTGGATGACTTTACACTATCCATAAAATTGTTAGTAGTGCTTATTTAATGGGATATTGTGATGCATGGGGTTGGTGCTTGAGAGCCAATATATCACGGGTGATCTTATCTGTGGGATTAAAATCTATAAAATCATTTATAAGTACCTGATATATCTGTGTGGTGATTCCGTTAGAAATTGGAAGTTAGTTAGTGAGATGTAATGAGTTAAAGGAAGAATTAACCACGTTTATCATGTGTGTTTGTGTTTGTGTTACAGTAATATGAAGATTTGGAGAACACAATATATATTTATTCCTAAGTCGATACTTGTTCTACTTGTTAGATCTTTCTTTCCATTTTATTGAGCATGTTTTAGTTTAGACTTACTTTTTATTGCATATTGTCGTGTCCTGATGAATACTTGTAGATGTTTGTGACTAATAGAATTTTTGAACAGTTTTTCTTCCTGCTTATATTTTTTGTATTAAATGTTATGCATGTCTAAAATAAATTTTGGGAGTAGGACGAAAAATAAATTTAAAGTTATTACACTTCCTTCTAGTTTAATATTATTGGAAGAATGTTTTAGGCTAAATTTACTTTCTCCTGTAGACATTCTATACTAATTATGCACGTATATGAATTTGATAGGAAGTTGCAGTAGTTAGTAGATTCTACTTTTACTTTTTCTTCCTGTTACATTTTATGGAATTAAGTGTAAAATATTTAAAAATTCAACTTTAGGGGGGAAGAAATATTTCTTTAAAAAAAAGATGCAAACTAAATGTTATTTGTGCTAAATTAACTATATTTTTAAAATTAATTTAACATGACCTTGGATATTAGAGTTTAATTAGAGTTTAATTTGGATATTAGAGTTTAATTTTAAATGACTATATTTATGTTTGAAAATATTATGGTAAATTTAGGTAAAAGTTTGTAGTAAAGTAAGGAAATTCTAAATTGACTTAGAAAAGCATATTCTAAACTAAAACATGCTCAATAAAATGGAAAGAAAGATGTAACAAGCAGAACAAGTATCGACTTAGGATTAAATATATATTATGTGTTCTCCAAATCTTCATATTACTGCAACACGAACACAAATACACATGATAAATGTGGTTAATTCTTCCTTTAACTCATTGCATTTCACTAACTAACTTTCAATTTCTAACGAAATCACCACACATATATATCGGGTACTTATAAATGATTTCATAGATTTTAATCCCATAGTTATTTGTGTTTGTTTAACTTTCCATTTTATTATTATTCCTAAGTCAATTCTAAAGTTAAAGATATTAGGTACGAAATGATAAGACTATGTTTTTCTAATTAAAGTAAAGAAAGCTGTATTTTTGAAGTATTAAGATTCTTAGAGTTTCATGTAAGATGCAAAGAATGGAACTTTATGAAAAGTCATATAACCACCTTAACCCAAGCTAAAGCCCAAAACCGTGAGCCCCCACATGGTTAAAACCCAAACTCATGCCAAGAAGCCACCTCAGCCCAAATTGACCTGAGAGCTCGTCTTCTTGACACCTAAGCAGTGGGGCTAAGCTCTCAGTTGGCCAGCTAAGCTCTTCATTGGCCAATTTGTATAAAATCTACCCCTCACGGCCATAGAGGGGTGTGGTAAAAAAATTTTTACTAAGGCCTTTCAAACTCCTCTGAAATCTTCCTTGAGAGACCCTTAGCACATTCCAATCCTCTTCCCCCTCTCAAATCCACCATGGCAAGCCAATTTTGAGCTCAAATCCCTGCCCGAAACCAGGAAAAGGCTAAAAAAAAAAAGAGAGAGAATGTGAGGAGAAGCTTGAGGAGATGCCTAAAAAAAATTGGCTTTGCGTGAATCAACTTAAGGAAAAGGCTTTATTACATTTTCTAAACTTGTATTGGAGTATTAGTAACATTACTAGTAAAGCTTTCACAAAGTTTTTTTTATATGAATGTTATAAGTATCATTAATATGACAAATTACAATTTTTCTTGAAATGAATAGAGATTCAAAATTCTTAAATTTGAATACTAAGTACTCTTAGACTTAAAGTTGTACTTTTAATTTTTAACCTAAGTTATTAAAAAATTTTCTTAAGTTATACTATTTTATTTATTAAACTAAATTATAGAAGTTTAAAGTATAGAAGTTTATAATTTAATCTTTATCCTAAGTCATATTTTTATGTACTAAAAGCGTCACTTAAGGACAAGTAACATTTAAGTTTGGGAGATTTTGATATGCCTAAAAATTACATACTTTTTCATATATATTTTATGCCCAATTTTAATGATTTTAAATGTTATTACACTTTAAAGGAAGGTATTTTGCATATTTTTGGTTTCAAGTACAAGAAATGAACTTTTGTAGAAATTGAAGCAAAAATGGTGCAATTTGGAGTAAAAATGAGCAAGAAAAAAATTCTTACTTGGCATATTTTGATATATATTTCTATGCTTAACATAACTTACATTTCTCACATGTTTTGAATCAAATTACACTTTAAAGAAAGGTTGTTTTCATGCTTATTTAGTAGATATATTTTCTAGTAGTGAAACACAACTGAAACAGGCAAAAATAGAGCCAAACAAAACAAAATGGTGGAGCTGCTGCAGAGTGGCGCATGATGCGCCAAACTAGTGCATGAACCACCAAAATACATAGAACTGGAGCATGATGCACCAAAACTGGTGCATCATGCACCAGAGATGACTTTTGGAGTGATTTGATGCATCTAGACACTTTTGAGGGTTCTTTATGAAGGGATATCTCTCTTGGATCAATGGACATGTATTTTGAATTCAAAAGAGTTGACTTTTGGATAGAATTTTGGAGGGAATTTTGAAGTCTTTTTGAAGGGAGGCAGCCTTTTATAGAAGGGAGGGAAGACTAGGGCTTGAAGAGGAGTTTTGTGGGGTGTGTGTGTGTGTGTGTGTGTGTGTGTGTGTGTGTGTGGTTGGTGTGAGAGAGAGAGGCAAGGGCTTTTATATTTTCTTCACAGATTGTAAGAGGAGATGAAATGTGAGAGATTTCTTCTTCTTTACACTTCTAAGACAGAATTGAGAGTGCTTGTAAAGAGAGAAAGGCTTAAAGAGAACTTCTAGCAATTTTCTTGGGAAGGGTTGTGAGATAAGTTGTGTTGTTTATTTCTTTTATTTTTTTAAATTTTTTAATTAATGAAATCCGTGCTTTGTCTTATCCTTCTAATGAATTCTTAGTAGTCTTCTTTATCTTTCTCTCTACTTTGAGATATGGTTTGTGAAGACTTGATTTTAATTTATATGGTTTTAAATGTCAAAAATTTGTGATGATTCGAACTTTGATCATCATTTAATTTTCGATTTGGCTATTTGAAATGTTAATATGTGTTGAGAAACATATGTTCTAAAAGAGCTTTAATTTCAACAACATAGAGACAATCACATTTGATTCCATGGGAGAGGATTTCATCCATAGAGTTGAGTGCAAATAAATAGGAAAATATACTTATTTGGATGTAGAATTGGAGACTGTAAGGTGACAGATTAAAATCTCTAATTTGGTCCAGTTGATTGGAAATAAATGCAGGATTGTTAGCTCTCAGGTGAGGGAGGTGTGTTGGGAGCCCTGGGGGGGCAGCCGGTATCCTGCCAGCCTAAACACGAAATTAGGGACAAAACTCTCGATTAGTCAATGTTCTTTATGCACTCGGAAAAGAGTAAAGAATAAGATTGCTCCTATTTAGCACTATATATATATATGTATGTATATATATATATATATATATATATATATGATTAATTTATAGACTATCCATATACTCATTATAAAGAGGAATGATGCTTTCTTAAATTTGACCTCTTTATCACAAAACTTAGTTTAGTCTTAGGAAATTTAATTTTGAAGTTTTGAAATTAGTTTAGTCAATTTAGTTCTTTTAGTTACATTTATGTTAGCATTCATTAAGCCCATTTTAAGTTGTCTTTCTTACTTTAATTTTTATAGTTTGGTATTATTATTTATCTTACTATCATATAAATTTCTGTCTTCCAAAGTAAGACTTGATAGTAGTAGACTACAATTAGCCTAAGGTATTTCCTACTGTGCTTCTTTATGGTATCGATACTAGGTTTTTAAAAAAAGTCATATATTACTTGAAGTGATACGTGCACTTGTGTAGAACCACTAGTATGTTAAATATTTTATATATTTTATAACATTTTTATTTGAACAACTAAATATAAATTGGGTCAAGTTTTTGTCTCTATTTTGAATGCTAAATTACTGAGTAATTTTGTGACAGGTCAAGTTTTTAACACTGTTATTGGGGATTTAAATTGAGATAAAACAAGAAGAAAGATAACACATACCAGGGGCTCATCAGAGAGCACCAAAATCTGTTGCCTTCATTTTATGAATGCAAAAGTTTAGCACAGCTCTATCCTTCATTACTTCGCTCAAATGATTTGTTGGCAGTAATTTAGTAGAGATGAAGTGATGTCATACCTTTGACTGAATAGTCATAATGGAAGTGGAGAAGTTAACTTTCTTAATATTTTTAATCTTCCATTATCCTCTTCCATCAACCAGAAAAGTAATCACTTCATTCAGTGATGAATCAATCATCATGAATGCAGCGTATTCATAATGGAATACATTCTCAGCCCATAAAAATCATTGCCCCTATCTCTTAAAAATTCAACTTGCTTACCTCTCATAAGAATGCGATCATCAGTGGTAAACCTCAAGTTAGCATAAAACTCTCGAAGACAATTGGTACTGGAGTAAAGTAGCAAAACCTCTCCTAATTTTTAATGTTGATAAATTTCTCGATCTTGCCACCAGGTTTAGCAAATGTTCGTTCCTAGATCAAATTATTTTATTCCATTTGAGTGTTATAACAACGTTGTGCATTAATATTGATGAATCTCCTCGTGTCAAAATCAACTATCGATTTCCTCTCTTTACTCGTGGAGCCATTGGAATTTCTATGAAAATCCAAATAAAATTCAAATAAATTAAAAAATTAAAAAATTAACTCCTTAAGTAAGATTATTTGGTAAGAAAATTTCACCTTGAGTTGTCTTCAAGCTTTTCCATAAAAAAATCTTAAGTTTTGAATCTGTCATGTTGTAGGAAAAATCCATGGTGAAAATAAAAAATTTCTAGGTAATAAAAAATTTCTAGGTTGTTAAAGTGAGGCTCTTACCAAGAGAAGATGAAATCTATGATCTTTGGCCTCTTAAATCTTCTGTAATGTGCACAATGTGAAGCCCTAGGTCACGGTTTAGAGGTAGGGGATGACCCAAGCTGTAAAAATGGAGTTTTACTATGTGATTTCACAGTTTTTTAGGCATTCTGGCATTTTCAAAAATTTGGCACTTCTAGTGCCCAATCTAGCTCATCATGTGCCAACTCCATGTAAACTGGAGATTCAGACGCCAAATTCACGCTTCTGGCGTCAGCTCCTTAATTTTTTTAAATTTCATTATTTTTGGAAAGCTGTTGTGTACCACTTTACTTACTCCTCTAATTAACCAAAATGAAGTTTTATAATCATAATTTAAACATTAATCTAACACCAAACTTTCAAAAACAACACAAATCTCACTTTTATATAGAAAATGTGCTCTACTACAAACTAACATTTTTCAAGCCAACAAACATCTACATCCGTGTCCAAAGCAAACCAAACATCCTAACACTGAAATCTAAACATCAAAATACTAAACACAAACATAAATAGAGTTTAAAAATAAATGTAAATGCAATCTAACATAACACATTAACACAAACAAGTAGTACTAAATAAAATATTTCGTGCATAGATTAAGTTCAAACATCTATTTTGCACTCGTCCACATGAATATCTTCCAAAGATTGGCAATGTACGTATAAGTTGTAGAAAGGCCAATAAAGAAAATTTTTCAGTTGAATGTTCACCAATCCAAGCATATTTATTGAACATACATACCAAACCAACTTCAGTATGATCAGTTTGTTCAAAATGTTCCTTCATTCTCCAATCTAGATGATCCAAAATTGCACGCATAAGGTTCTGTACCGCTTTTTCTAACTTGTTAATCCTTTCCAAAAGTTATTCAAACTGAATTAAGGTTGAATAGTTGATGAATTCTGGGATGCTTGATCTATCAGTACATTCATACATTCTAATCTCCCATTTCAATATAGTTGCAATAAACTTTTGGATCCATTAGTTTCCAAGCGAGAAGCACTTTTTCCCAACTCTCATAAGGTACTTGTGATTGACTACAAAGTAGGAAAATAGTGGATGGATTCCCCAATCCAGTTGCAGATCCGTTGACAATTATACCCTAAACGAATTTCACAATTATTGCTCCAATATCAACAAATTTTATAATTTGAATATAGTATTTTAGAATAGCACTCTCCTTAGTTACCTTACTGATTTTCAAAGTGGGGAGTCATTTATATGCAATAAAAAAATATCATGCCATAGAAATGAAATTAAACAACGATGAAGAAAACTTTCATTTCCATCATCTCTAGCCTCCCAATTTACATCTCTATTTGTAAGGTATCGATAGGTTCATTCATATTATCTCTGGTAGGGGTAAAATTTGCATAGTGGAAAATAGGCACACATTCAATAATAAATATCTCATTTGATCATGAAGGAGTGATTCACAAAAACCTGCCTTGCACATAGACAATTCTTTGGTAGATTCTATGAAGATTTTCATAAAACTCTTTCACCACAGGGACAACTAATGTGATCGTAATGTAGCAAAGCACTTCCCAACATCTCTGCGCAATAATCTTTTCTACTCGAGTATTCAGTACGGTGAATACTCAATTTAAAAACCCCCTTTATTTGATTAGCCTCTTCTTCCCAATAACTCCATCATGTAACTCTTGCGCATCTAAACTGACAAACTTTCTCTGGTTGAAAATTCCCAATCTAGCAAAATTTTTAGAGTGGGACGCCTGGGAATTGAAAACTAGTGACTCTTCCCACATTTTCCCTCGTAAAATTGAATTTGAAATTTTCTTTTGGGAGTTATAAGGGAAGAACTCGCCAAAAATTGCCATTTGAAACGTTTTAAGTCATTTTCGTCACTGCGGTGCTTCATGCTCTAGCTCTCTGGAATGTGGTGCTTTGTGCTCCAATCTGATGCATCATGAGTGAGTTCAAAAAAATTTCACCATTTCAATTTTGATCCAATAAATTCTAAATTCTTTCATAAAATTAGGTAAACAAATATGTTTTTAAATATTTCTCAATCTCAAATTTCTGAAATACACAGAATCTATAAAAACAAAAATATGTTAATATACATAAAATATTTCGAACAAGAACTTAAAAGCAAAATAAACAACAATAGTTATGGTTTGTCTCTCACAAAAAGCTTGGTTTAATGTCGTCAGCCCAACATTATCAGTTTTTATTCTTGGTCACCCAACATTACATTCTCTTTAATAATTTGTCTTTGACCATCAAAATATTGTTTCAATTTGTGCATATTCACTTTAAATATCTTCCGAGACTTGGGATCTTCAATATTAACAGCTCCATAGGGATAGACTTTTACAATTTTGAATGGCCCTTTCCACCTAGACTTTAGTTTTATAGAAAATAATTTCAATCATGTATTGTATGATAAAACTTCATGTCCAGGCTCAAATTCCTTTTTTATTATCTTCCCGTCATGCCATTCTGTCATTCTTTATTTATAAATCGGAGCATTATCAAAAAATTCATTCCTAATTTCTTCAAGATCATTCAATTACAATAATCTTTTATAACCAACATCTTTCAAATTGAAAATTAATTTCTTAATAAATCAATAAGTTTTTATAGCCCAATAAGTTTTACGCTCCAATTCAACTGGTAAGTGACAAGTCTTCTTAAAAATTAATCTATACGGGGACATTCCTATAGGTGTGTTATAAGCTGTCTTGTATGCCCATAATCTAGTATCTAATCTAGCAGACCAATCCATTTTATTAAGATTCACACTTTCTTCCAAAATCCTTTTAGTTTTACGATTAGATACTTCTCCCAAACCACTAGTCTATGGATGATAAGCAGTTGCAATTTTATGCATTATATTATATTTTCCACCAATCTTGCAGTTATTGCATTTCTAAAATATGATCCCCATCGGTAGTGTCTGTAATAATTACTCTTGGCATTCCGTATCTTGTAAAAATATTTTTGTGTAAAAATTCAGAAACACTCCGAGCATCACATTCTCCGAGCATCACATTTAGGTAAAGCAATTGCTTCAATCCATTTTGAAACACAATTCACTGCAATCAATATATATATATTTTTGAATGAAGATATAAATGGTCCTATGAAATCCAATCCCCATGAATCAAAAATTTCAATTTCCAAATTAAAATTTAGAGGCATTTCATTTCTTTTTGAAATATTACCTACTACCTAACATTGATTATCTATTTTTATATATATATTAACATCTCTAAATAGAGTTGGCCAATAAAATCTTGATTGCAAAATTTTATGAACAGTTCTATCATTGCTAAAATGACCTCTAAAATAAGAATCATGATATTTTTCGATAATTTCCTGAATTTCCTTATAAGGCACACATCGTCTCATTACTAAATTTTTTCATTTTTTATACAAATCAGGGTCATCCCAAAAATAATATTTTTCATCATGAATGATATTCTTTTCCCGTTGTTTTGTTAGTCCATATAGTAAAATGCCACTAACAATATAATTTACAATATCAGCATACCACGGTATTTCCCATTCTTTTATTGCATAAAGTCGTTCATTAAAAAAGGTTTCATTATTATCCTTTTCCAGATCAAGTATTTCTTCTTATTCTAACCAAAATAGATGATCAACAATTTGATTATCGGTCCCTTTCCTCTCAACTACTACAAAATCAAACTATTGCATCAGAAGTACCCATCTAATTAATCTTGGTTTCACATCCTTCTTTTGCATTAAATATTTAATAGCTGAGTGATCAATATGCACAACACATTTAGCTCCAATTGCATAATCACTAGTTTCACACATTAATTTAAAAGGCTTATCCCAATCAGGTGAAACAACTATAAGAGCAGTGATCAATTTTTCATATGAAGTTTCAAAGGCTCTAAGGCAATCACAATTAAAGTCAAATTTTGTATCTTTTTTCAGAAGTTGGAATAAAGGCTTTCTAATTTTTGAAAAATCTTTAATATATCGCATGTAAAATCCAGCATGCCCTAAAAGCTCCTAAGTCCTCTTAAAGTAGTAGGTGGAGGTAGGTTTGATATAACCAAAATTTTTTCAGGATCTACTTCCATGACATTTTCTGAAATTTTATGCCAAAACACAATTCCTCCTACAACCATAAATTGACATTTTTTTCCAGTTTAATATGAGATGTGCCTTTTCACATTGTTCAATAACTTTCTCTAAATGATTTATACGTATTTCAAATATAGTTCCAAATACAGAAAAATCATCCATAAAAACTTTAATCCTTTTTTCTATTAAATTACAAAAAATTATTGTCATGCATCTTTAAAATGTTGTAGGTGCATTACATAATCCAAAGGGCATCTACTGAAAAGCAAAAGTTCCATAAGGACTAGTAATTGTTGTTGTCTCTTGATCCTCTTGAGCAATAGGTATTTGATGATAACCGTTATATGCATCTAAAAACAGAAAAATATGTGCTCAGCCTGCCTGTCCAACATCTCGTCCAAAAAGGGTGAAGGAAAATGATCCTTTATGGTGGCAGAATTTAATTTGTTATAATCTATGCAAATCTTCCATCTAGTGACTGATCTTGCTGGTATTAATTCATTATTCTTAATTGTCACTACATTCACACCTCCTTTTTTTGGAACATAGTGAATTGGACTCACCCAAGCACTGTCTGAAATAACATATATTATTCCAGCATTTAAACCATTTCAAAATCTCTTTCTTAACAAATTCTTTCATCATAGAATTTAATCTCCTTTGAGGTTTAATCTCCTTTGATTAATCTCCTTTGAGGATCAGTTCTTGGTTCATGTTGATCTTCTAATAAAATTCTATGCATATAAATTGAATGACTGATTCCTTTAATATCAGCTAATGTCCATCTTAAGGTTTTCTTATACCCTATCAAAGTTTCCAACAACTATGGTTCTTGCATATCTGTTAATTTTGAGGATACTAGAACATGTAATGTAGATAAATCTACTAAGAATGTATAATTTAAATGTGTAGGAAGTGTTTTTAGTTCTAGTTCAATTGATTTCTTAATAGATGAAATCAAATGCTTATTACTTTATGTAGGGTCTAATATTTTAAATTATTCTTGAACATAATCCATATCTTCTTTACTCACTTCTAAAGATTCATGTTGAATTTTATCCTCATCTTGATATTCCAAATATTACTTTTCAAATTATTTTCTGAATGTCTTCTTGAAATATTCATGGCTTAAATATTCTTTAATATCTGTTCTGAAGCTTTTAATCTCTTGCTCATTTGCATGGTATCTCATTAATTTTGTAATATTGAATGTAACCTCTTGATCACTAACTCTTATAGTTAGTTCTCCTTTTTGCACATCTATCAAAGCTCTTCAGTTGGCATGGAATGGTCTTCCTAAAATGATAGAAATTTCTTTATCTTCCTCCATATCTAATATAATAAAATCCACAAGAAAGATAAATTTAGAAACTATTATCAAAAAAATGTTCTATAACTTCTTTAGGATAGGTAATCGAACGATCAGCTAACTAAAGAATTAGAGTTGTAGGTGAAATATCTCCTAAACCCAACCTTTTAAAAATTGATAAAGGCATAAGATTAATATTGGCTCCTGATTCACATAAAGCTTTTCCAAAAAATCTTTCACCAAAAGCATAAGGATTAGTAAAACTTCCAGGATCTTTAAGTTTTTTAGGAAGCTTCTTCTGAATTATAGTGATACACTCTTCGCTAAGTGCAAAAATCTCATTATCTATAAATTTCTTTTTCTTATTAAGTATATTGTTTATGAATTTCACATAGCTTGGCATTTATTCCAAGGCTTCAACAAATGGAATGTTTAATGTTAATTTCTTCAATATCTCTACAAATTTAGAAGATTGGTTATCTCTAACTTTCCTCTTTAATCTTCGAGGAAATGATAGTTGTGGTCTTTCTACAGTGATTTTCATTGGTTTAATATAACATTCTGACTCAAAATAAAAATCTTCACCAGATTTTTTATTTTTCACCTCATCTTTTCAACTTCAACTTTCACTTCTTTTGGAACTCTTGTTTCAAATTCCTTTCCACTTCTCAGTTAAATGGCCTTAATTTGCTCTTTGTTCTGATATTTAGGGTTTACTTCAACATTAGTAGGCAACGTTTCTGGATGTCTATTGCTAAGTGAAGTAGCAATACATCCTACTTGATATTCCACGTTTCTAATTACAGCTCCTTGACATTGTAATTGGCTTCTCATTTACAATATCAATTCTTCCACTGACAACTTTTTTATCTTACTCTGCAAATTATTAAAACCTGGAGGGTATAAGTTAGATTTCCTTGATTGTTGGAGTTTCCCAATGGGTTCGCAGTGTTGTTTCCCCATTTCAGATTTGCAGCATTAGAGTTATGTTTACTCCAACTAAAATTTGGATGATTCTTCCAACCATGATTATAGTAATTGGCATTAGGATTATTAGAATGATTATTTATTGCATTTAAGGTCTCATAAGAAGATTAAGATTCTATCATTTGTCCGAATGAGTTTTCCTCAATCACAGGTGATGTCTGAGAATAATTCATTTCATATTGATCTATCTTCTTTGATATAGCAGCTTTTTGGGCAGGTATCATAAATATTGCATCAAAATCATTAATACTAGCTACTCTTTTTGGATTTATCCTTTCACAGGTCTATTAAAAATTATTAGTAGCCATCTTTTCAATAAAAGAATATGCTTCACCGAATAGTTTTGACATTAATGATCCACCAGCAACATTATCAATTATCAATTTAAGAGATCCAACCAATCCATTATAAAAAGTTTGAATTATTAACCAATCAGGCAACGCATAGTGTGGACACTTCCTAAGGAGATCCTTAAATCTTTCACAGACTTCATAAATTGATTCTCCTTCAAACTGACAAAAAGATGTAATATCATTTCTATGATTAGTAGTTTTTGAAGTTAGAAAATATATATATAAAAATTTTTGTGATAAGTCTCCCAAGTTATAATAGATCCAGGTACTAACGAGTTTAACCACATTTTAGCTTTATCCCTTAGTGAAAAAGGAATAATTCAAAGTCTGACAAAATGATTCAACACTCAATCATATTTAAAAGTAGCACACAATTCTAGAAAACTAGCAAGGTGTAAATTTGGATCTTCAATTAGTGTTCCTCCA
Organism: Phalaenopsis equestris; assembly: GCF_001263595.1. Taxonomy (NCBI): domain Eukaryota; kingdom Viridiplantae; phylum Streptophyta; class Magnoliopsida; order Asparagales; family Orchidaceae; genus Phalaenopsis; species Phalaenopsis equestris. The sequence goes on along the minus strand of NW_018165329.1, from coordinate 23,977 downwards.
AACCAATTATTTTGTACCATTTGGATAATAGCATGTTTAAGATCAAATGAATTGGTAGCTACTATAGAGTATTGTATACTCAAATCAATTTTGTCTGCGGTAGGAATAGCAGAATCTCTTAAAGGTCTCTAGTGATGTTCATTTTCATTTCCAGCATTACTCAAATTTCAAGCCATTTTGCTAATATGTTCTATCTCTTTTTGTTATTTTCAAATTTTTTAATAGTTCATTCTAACTACAAACACTCTTTTTTTTAGTTTAAAATAAAAATAATTTAAATTATAAAATAACTTAGTACTACTTTCCGTTACTTCCCTGACAACTATGCAAAAAACTTCATGCAGGTGGATTTAGTGTGGTAATTTTGCAAATATTTTTCAATATTACAAAATACACATGATAGATACAATAGTAAATATGCAAATTAATCCCAACATAAAAAACATTATTGAAAATAGTTTGATCTTTTAAAATTGTTTAAACTGCCAAATCCCCTAAAAATAACGAAAGTATATGTGTTGCTCATGTAATAAAAAGGCTTTAATGGAGTCCTAGATATTGATCCCATAGAAAAGTTGGAAATGCATATGACTAAATACATAACATTATAATGTAAACTAAAATTTTAAATTATAAAAGTGAAGTGCTAAATTTGAATATAAAGTAATAGAGAGAATGTTAAATAAAATAAAGTAAAAAGTCTTGAAAGAAAAAGCTAATTAAACTAATTGCTAAACATTCAAAAGTAAAATTACTAAAACTAAACAACAAAGAACATTGACTAATCCAGAATTTGGTCCTTAATTCATGGTTAGGTTGGGAGGACACTGAATGCCCCTCTATGGTTCCCACTAATCCCTCACTTGAGGGTTAACAATCTAGCATCAGTTTCCAATCAACTTGACCAAATTGGGATTTTATTTTGTCACCTTGAAATCTCCGATTCCACAACAAACAAAGTATATTTTCCTATTTATTTGCACTCAACTCCATGGATGACATCCTCTCCCATGAAATCAAATGTGAATTCTTGCTAAGTTGTAGAAATCATAGCATTTCTGAATATAAGTTTCTCAACACATTTTAATAATTCAATTTGCAAGATCAAAAAGTAAATGAAGACCAGAGTTCAAATCATCATAAATTATTGTCAGTTACAACCGTATAAAATGAAATCAATTTTTCACAAAACCATATCTCAAAGTATGGAGAAGGATAAAATAGACTTCTCAAAATTCATGAGAAGGATATGACAAAACACGAATTTCATATATAAAAATTATTTTACAAAATAAAAGAAATAAAAATCAAAACTTGTCTCATAATCCTTCCCAAGCAAATATTTAGAAGTTCTCTTCAAGCATTTCTCTCTTTACAAGCACTCTCAGTTATCTCATAGAAATGTAATGAATAAGAAATATCTCACCTTCCCTCACCTCTTACAATCCTTGAAGAAAATCTCCAAGCCCATTACTTTCTCTCTATCTCTCTCTCCCTTATTTGCCCCTCACACACGCCACACTTCCACTCTCCAAATCCTCTCTTTTTTTAAAAGGTAACTCTCTCAAAAAAGAATTCAAAAGTCCTTCAAAAGTCCCTCCAAAATTCTCTCCAAAATTCTCTCCAAAAGTCATCCCTTTTGAATTCAAAAGACATGTTCATTGATCCAAGTGACATATCCCTTCATAAAAGAACCTTCCAAAGTGTTTAGAAGTATTGAGTCACTTCAAGGGGTGTTTAGAACACGTGTCCCTTTCAAAATTTGTGCAAATTTCATCTGGAACCTCTATAATCCATAAAAAATCATTGTTGGCGCATTAAGCACTAGTACTGGTGCATCTGGTGCCAACTTGCTTAAGACAGCATTATTCTGGGTTTTTATGCTTCAAGTGCCAAATCTGATGTATCTGGCACCAATTCTCTATCAAATAGAGCTTCTAGCTCCAATCTGGCACATCAAGCGCTGGCTCTCAATAAATGGCGCTTATGGCACCAATCTGACACTAGAATTCCCAAAATTTGTTGTTTTGGCTCAAAATTTTGTCTTTTTGCTACTTTTTCTCCAAATACCTAAAATTCATATACCTGCAACAAAAAAATGAAAATAACCTTCTTTAAAATTTAATATCACTAAAAATAAACTTAAAATATATGCTTAAAACAACATATTATTTTGGTGTATCAATAACCTAGTTATTTTACCATAGCTCTCTCGAGTCATTATGGATCACAACACATTTTTACTAATCACATTGTTAGAATGAAAAGTAAATTAACACTTCAAGGTTAATAATGACATTAAAAATTTTAGAAATAATTTTAAAATCAATCCTTAAATCCCACATTACCTACTTAATCACCATAAGAGAAAGGTAAAAAGTTTACTGAAAAAGCATTTAGAAAACACCACAAAACATCATTGAAAATAAATAAAAAATCTACTATAGAATTGTGTTTAAAAAAAATTTAGATAAAGAGTACAAAATACCTCACTTGTGCACTCCTTACAAAGGATTGATGATGCTCCTCTTCCTCACCAATCACTGAAGAAATCTTCTCCTTTATTCTATACAATAAAATATACTTCTCCTTCACCAAAAGACTCACCAAAGACTGGCAAAATAACTCCTTCTTATTCTACAAATACATTATTATTGTGCTAAAAAACCCCCAAATTCATTTGGAACAACTGCTGAAAAACTACTCAAGTAGTTTCTGGTGCCTAAATGCCATGGGGCTGGCACTTCGGTGCTAAGCTCTATGTTTGTACAATTTCATGTGGATGCCTAGATGCCTAAAAATCTAGCATCAAGGCTTTCACACCTACTGGCTAGTTCTTAGGCGCCAGCCTCTCAGGTCCCCAGTATGGGACAAACAACAAGAGATCTCTTAAATCTGGCGTCAAGACAATGGTATCCTTTGTCAACCATAGCACTAAGTCACCTCCACTTTCCTCAATTTCTTCTCCACTTTGCTCCCCTCATAATAAATGTTGTATCTTAAAAATAAATATTAAAATACCTTTCTTTAAACTATAATTTCATCCATAAACATTTGCAAACATAAAGGAAATTAAGTACCGATTCTACACATTAAAGTCCCCAAACTTAAATGTTACTTGTTCTCAAGTAACACTAGAATATTAAGAAACCATTTTAGTTTATTTGAGGGAGTGGGTTTCATTAATTTTACTTCAAGAATTTTATAGTTTGAGATTAAGATTAATTGTAGTAAATAAGTCTAACCCTAGTGTGTAAGACAACCTTTCATCTAACTATAAAAACATGATTTCCTATTTACTTTTGAAAGCAATTAATAAATGTTAACTAAGGTACCTTAGATGGTAGAAAGAAAGAATTTAAGCTCTTCATTACAATTAATATACTAATAAACCATAAATACAAGTAGCATAAGAATGTAATGTAGCTTTAACTTTAGAAAGAATCAGGGTAAGCCAATTTTTTAATAGACTTGTCCTAATGCTTCTCCCCACTTAATATTTTTCTGTTAATAACTATTTTCATACTTTGGGATGTGTATTTCAATCCTTAGCATAGTTTTAGGAGGATTACTATATTTGGATAGGACTTTCATAGTTTTGAATTCAACTTTCATTATCCTAAAGTAAAACAAGCTACATTCCTCTACTTTAAAATTTTGAAAATTGAATACAAAATATTTTATTCAAGGGTTGAATTATAAGTTAACTCAACACTAGTCTAGTCTCATTTATATAAAATTTAAAATAAATGATACTATGTTTTTTCATTTTTCCAAAATTGTAGTAATTTCAAGTTGACACCATATACCTCAAATTACTTTTAAAACAAAACAATTTAAATATAGGTTATTAAGGACAACTACGTTTAAGCTTTTAAACCCCCCCCCTCCCC
>NW_018165329.1:1962-20047 GCF_001263595.1 Phalaenopsis equestris | reverse complement strand
CAAACTATATTTTCAACTTATGAAGTGATGTAAAGCAAATATAGGAATAAAAACAACACAAAAATACTTTCTACCACATTCCAAAAGATTAACAAGTATGTACAGGAAAAATTTATAAGCATTAGAAAGTAAATCACTGCTAAATATAGATAAAAATGAAACTAGACGAGAGAATGTATACGATGCGACAAGTAACTAAAAATAAACAATGTGTACAACCGAAAATTCAAATTAATAAAAAGAATACATAAATATTAGTAGCAAAAGATGCATATAGTTTAGTACATAACAAAATATAAAAAAAAATAATATCAACAATAACCACATAATAACAAACAAAAATACAATCCATAACATCCACAAATAGATAAATAAAACAAATCGCTCCTCATCCCCATACTCAGAATCTCCATCTTCATCATCCTCTTCTTTTTCTTCTTCCTCATCCTCATCCTCATCTTTTGACCAACTATGCTCATATATCTGGTAAAGTGGGAATGCATGGAACTCTACCAAGTTATGCCCATTGATCCAAAAATTCCTTCCATACATTTCTACCCGAGTAGCCTAAAAAATGGCCGCGTGATCATAATGACATTTGTCCTGCCAATCTATATGCATCAAATGATCAACAATATCATAAACATCCATTAGAGTAATAGAGATGCAAACTCATTTTCTTCAATTTCTGAAACATGGAAACTATGTTAGTTGAAGGACAAGGTTGAGAGTCAGATGTAGAAGGCTGAGCTGAAGAAGAAGGTTAAGAAGAGCTCACTCCACACCCTAAAATAACATGTTTACTATATAAGTTTGCATTTGCCTTAGTAATGGGCTTTAGTGGACATAGTAACTCATCGCATTTCTCAAAAGCAACATCAAATTTCCAACAAAGAGCAAAGTAGGAGAAGGATGTCCTAGCCCTAATGTTGAACCTCCCTTTATAGCATTGATGATGGAATGATGAATCAGCACTCCAACATCTATCAATTTTGTGATTTGGATGCAATAATTGAGAGCAGCTCTCTCTCGTCACCTCGCTCAAATTTGTGCAAGGAAAGAGCTTGGCAAAAATGAAGTAGTGTCAAGCTTTGGAAGATGCATTCAATTTAGATGAAGAAAAATTTACTTTTTGGACCTTTCTCACCTTCAAAAGCCCTTCTCCATTAATCAAGAATCTAATAATCTCATCATAATCAAAATTGTAAGGACCAAACTGGAGTAGTAACTCACAGGGACATCTCTCAACAAAAAAACTTCATTAATGCGTGATGGGGAGATATTCACCTGCTTCTCCCTCACAAATACTAAATCATCAAAGGCCTCAGAGTTGGCATAGAACTCTTGAACCACATAAATCAATATTATAACCATAGTGTCACAAAAGTCTACTAATCTCTCCTAAAAACCATGCTCTCTACCAAACCCATGAGGTTAATGAATCCCCTCTCCATAATAAACTCACACTATGAAGTCATTATAATGCTCCTAAGCTTTGAAGCTTTTGAACTTCTTTTTATCCTATGAAGTTGAATTGGAATTTGACCATTAATTTTTAGAGCTATAAGAAATTTGAAATGAAGAAAATGCAAAAGAATGAGGCTAAATAGTAGTGTGGATGTGTACAAAATGCAAGTTAATGTCTTAATCAAATTTTCCCAAAAATCCCTAATTTTCACCTTCTCCTCAAAAAATCTTAATGAAATCCTAGATGAGAATTGAAAAAACAAGCTTAAGGAGCGGATATACATTTTGGAAGTGATTTCCACTCACCAAAGATTGATGGATCAAGTAGAAATGAAATGTAAATGGAAGCCCTAAATATAACATCTCAATCACAAAAGAAGGAGCAAAAGGGAGAAATTCTTAAGTGTAGTGATAACAGTGCTAAGGCACTACTCAGCCAAGGGTGTGACGCCTTCATGCCATATTTTATTGGTGTTTAGGTGCGTAGTCTGCTTCTGGAACTTTGATGCGAAGAGCAATGTTGCCTAGGTGTCCGACCCCATATTTGGTCCTGATCTTTGCGATTTTTAAACCTTCCCATGTCCTTAATCACACATATTAATCACATATAATCACAATTTTATGTTAAAGATAAACTTCTCATCTTAATAGGATCACCTTCAAATGACTATCAGGTGCTTTACACATTTCAGTAAAGATATTCAGGTCTAGATAGCACCTTTACTATTGGCTTATGTGTTGCCAACTTTAAAGAGCTACATTGTTCAATAGAATATACTCATCTGTCAGTTAAACGAGAAGATCATCCACGTGCTCCTTTAATAGCTAGTTTATGGAAACAACATGATAGACTAGAGTCAGAAATAGGAAGTAAGGAATTGAGATGGACCCATTCTATGCCCAAACACAATATGTATCTTGTAAGTCCTTATGTTTGATTGAGAAATAGGGTGTAAGGGACTAGGTTGATCCCACTACAATCAAAGGACATAGTAAAGTCCAGTCGTTAATGAGAAGATTAATGATTTGCCTCCCTCAATTCACACACTCCAAATCAAATCAAAACATTTACAATCTTAAACATCAATAGATAATTACAAATACTCCACATAACAAAAAAAATCAAACAAAAATACAAATATAAACACAAAATTTGGGTTGTTACCAAAGATGCACTTAGTCTAACGTCCTCAGCTCGACAAATCTATATTTTTACTCAGGTTGACCTAACATTAAAATCTCATTAACTACAGACCTCTCACCACCTAAGTAGGGTTTAAATCTCTATCCATTCACTTTAAATACCTTAGCACTCCTAAAATATTTAATATCAATTTCACCAAAAGGATAAAATTCTACTCCAATTAATAGTCCTGACTACCTGACATATGGTTTTTAGGAAATAATTTTAATCATGTATTTTATAGTAAAGCCTCTTATCGAGGCTAAAAATCTTTCTTAAGAATCTTTTGATCATGCCACTTTTTCTTTTTCTCTTTATAAATTCTCACATTTTCATAATATTGTTGTTTAAGTTCATCGAGTACATTTAACTACAATAATCTTCTCTCACTAGTGTCCTTCATGTTCTAATTAAACTCTGTTATAGCCAATCAGATTTATGTTTTAATTCCATTAATAAGTGAAATCTTTTCCAAATTTGATCCAATATGGATACATTCTTAATTGTGTTTTATAAGCAGTCCTATAACCCCACATTGCATCATCTAATCTTAAATTGGAATCGTTTCTATTAGGATTAACAATTTTTTCGAGAATCCTTTTGATTTATCTATTAGATAGTTATGTTAAACCACTGGTTTGAGGATGATATACTGTGTCCATTTAATGTTTAATTTCATACTTAGTAATTAATTTTTCAAATTTTTTATTCTTAAAGTGGCTCCTCCATCACTAATGATCACTTTGGACATACCAAATCTTCTAAAGATGTTTTTCTTTAAGAATTTTGCTACACTTTGATCATCACAATTTGAAAAGCCACTTCCTCAATACATTTTAACACATAATCCATAGTTATTAACATACATAAATTCACTAATTATGGTTCAAAAAGTCCCATAAATTAAAAACCCTAAACATCAAAAATTTTAATCTCCAAAGTAAAATTTAGATGCACTTCTTTATGCATAAAAGTATTGGCTACTCTCTGACATCTATCATAAGTTTTAATATATTTATTCACATCTTTGGATAAATAGGATAATAAAATCTAGATTGAAAAATCATAAAAGTAGTTCTATCAACTCTAAAATGTCCCCCAAATTTAGAATCATGATGTTTCTTAATAATTTTGATGCTTTCTTTTACAGGTACACGTCTCATAATTACATGATCCATACATTTTCTATAGAGGTATGGTTCATCCCAAAAGTAATATTTGGCATCATGGTTAAATTTTTTCTTCTTACGGTATGTAAGGCCAATAGGGCATAATTTCATTAACTATGAAATTTAATATGTTATCAAAACATGGAATACATCATTTAGTAATAACAAATAGTTGTTTATGAGAAAAATTCTCATTAATCTCATCTTCATAGTCAAATGAATTCCCTTGAGCAAGTCTTAATAAATAGTCAGCTACTTTATTCTCAATACTTTTCTAATCCACTACTTTTATATCAAAATTTTACATTAAAAGGACCCATCTAATAAATCTCGGTTTGACATACTTTTTTTTGCATAAGATATCTAATTATAGAATGTACGGTATGAAATTTACATTTTGTTCCAATCAAATAGGGACTAGTTTTATCAAAATTATATAATATGGCTAATAGCTCCTTATAAGTAGTGGTATAATTAATTTGAGCTTTATTCAAATTTTTACTGGAAAATTATATAACTCTAAACATTTTATAGCATCGTTGTCCTAATACAACCATGATAACATAGTCTCTAGTATCATACATTAACTTAAATGGTTTCCCTCAATGAGGTGAAATAATAAAATAAGCAGAGACTAACTTCTCTTTTAGAGTATTAAAGGCATTTAAGCATTCATGATCAAAACTAAATAGTGTGTCCTTTTCTAAGAGATGGTTTAGATGTCTGGCAGTTTTAGGAAAATACTTAATATATTGCCTATAGAATCCAACATGTCCTTGAAAACTTAGAACTACCTTTACTGTAGTAGGTGGAGGTTGTTTTCCATAACTTAAATTTTTGCTATGTCTACTTCCATGACTTTTTTAGATATATTATGTCCTCACACAATACCTCCGAGTTGAGAACATAATATTTTCAAAGTATTAACACTTCTCCTAATTGAGAACAATGTTGGTCTCTTAATAGCATTTTAGCATCTTTGTTAAATTGTCTGAGCAAGAGTCAAACGAAGGGTCGAACACTAAAAAATTAGTCATAAAAATTTCTATCCTATCTCAATTAGGTTGCAGAAAATAGACATCATACACCACTGAAATGCAGTAGGTGCACAACATAACCCAAAGGGCATTCTTTGAAAAGTAAAAGTCCCATTATAACCTTGCGATTGTTGTCCTATCTTGATTCTCAGGAGTAATAAGTATTTGATGATACCCTGAATATCAATCTAAAAAAAAAAATAAGGATTTCTAGCTAGCCTATCCAACATCTAATCTACAAAAGGTAGAGGAAAGCAATCTTTCCTATTGAAAGAATTTAATTTCATATAATTTAAACATACACACCACCCGGTGCATGTCTAGTGCGAATTAGTTCATTCTATTCAATTACAAACACTATCTCTCCACAATTCATAGGAACATAATTAATATGGCTAACCAAATCACTATATGATATAGGATAGATAAAACCTGCATCTAGCCATTTTAATATTTACTTTTTAACTAATTCTTTTATAATTGGGTTTAATCTTCTTCGAGGATATGCTCGAGGTTTATAATTATCTTCCATCAAAATCTTATTCATACATATAGAGGGTCTAATCCCCTAATTTTTTATATGGTCCATCCAGAAGCTTTTATATAGTTCCTCAGATTATCCATTATTTCCCCCTCTTGTAAGTGAGTCAAATATGAGGATATAATAATTGGTAATTGTTTATCTCATTTTTTTAAGATCAAATTCTTCTCTTTAGGAAAATAGAATCTAGCCTTAGAACTTTGCTATGGACTGTCTTAAAGGACTAGTTAGGGAATTGATACCAGATAAACAAAAAATATATGCATTTTTAGACCCATATTTTATACTCATTTTTTGTGATATCACACTTTAATGGAAAGCATTTTCTATGTTTTATTACAGGTTGTTGATTTTGAGGACTTGGAGCAAAAAGGAAGCAAGAATGATAGAATTTGGAGTAAAAATGGAGAAGTATAAAATTTTTTCAGCGATGATGACGCCATTTGACATAAACTTAGGATTTAATTATGAGCATGTTGACCTCACTTTTGGTTGAGGTTTGATTTTTCCTTCTTTAGTAGCGTAGGATCTAGCCATAGGACTTTTCTGTTGACTATTCCTATAAAACTAGAAAAAGAACCCTCACCATTAGAAATTCTACCCTCTGCTTTGCTCAACTTGAAGTTCAACATATTGGTCCTAACCTCTAGTGCTTAGTACGTGGGGTCGCTATGAGGGAGCTCAAGGAGAGTCCCCTTAGGACTGTCTGACCTTTGGGTTGACCCTGAGTGTTGGTCTGGCGCTAGTTCACTCACCTACACTCACTCTCACCCACAATCACTCACAACCCTCACTCACACTCACCCACAATCACTCACAACCCTAAATCCAAAATTTCTTGACTTTGATCCCTTGATCTTTTGGGAAACTCATGTACATGGTCCCGTAAACCCATTGGCCCTAGGCTAGGGTCTGGCTAAGTCCAGTACATAAAGGATCCAAATGGGGATTCCATTGGTCCATAGATCATATAGGGTGGCTGGTACCCCAATTCTACCAAAATATTCAACTTGGCCTTTTGCCCCAAATCAACCCAAATTACCTAAATGCCCTTGAAACTCTAAATTTGGCCAAATTTCCCAAATTCACCCAAAATACCCAAATTTATTCAAAAACCATTTCAAACCATTTAAAAATAGCCAAATTACCGAAAACTACCCAAAAATGCCAAATTTACCTAAATACTCCTAAATTTTCTAAAATTACTAAAATCCCCTTAGCACCCCAAACTTTCCCAAAACCTCCAAACCAAATTCAAATATTTCTAAAACCAATTTGGACCCTCAAATTGAACCTGATTTGACCAATTTGACCATTTTACCAAAACCCCCAAATTGCCTTCAAAGGCCCAACTTTCCCAAATTCACCTCAAATGTCCATCAATTAGTCCCAAATTTCCCTCAATTTCAATTCTAAAACTCAAACTCACCTTTCATATGACCAAAATAAATTAAATATAAGCTTAATTGGCCCATGATTTGAGCCCAATTTTGATCTAAGTCAAACCCCTAATTTTTGCCCTATGACTTAATCCCGCCAAATTGAACCCCATAGCCAACTTAATTTGCCCCAATTTGGATCATAAATCTTTTATAACACTCCTAAAAACCAAAATAAACCTTTAATTGGCCTTGGTGAAGTCTCAATTTCATTTAATTTCAACCTAATTCAAAAAATCCCCAACTTTGCCCCAAATTGGCTGTCCCCAAAATCCAACAAATTAAATGTCTTAATGCCAAAACTGACACCCAATTTATGTTGAAAACAATTCACAACATTAATATAGACCATTTTCACAATCAATTTGAACCTCACCTAACCTTAGCCCAATCTAGACCCAAGTCTAGCCCAACATGCCCAAAATGACCAAGATCCGAAAATCCTTCAAATTGAGCTTACAATTGCACTCAAAATCATTTCAATCCTTCACTAAAAATGTTAATAAAAATCATATAAATAATTTTGATTAATCAATTGGGCTCAAATTCATGGCCAGCCTAACCCAAACCCATCCTTTGGTCATTTGGACTCAAATTGAACCCATGCACCAAATTTGACCTAGCCATCTTCAAGCCACCAAATTGATGACTCCACAGCCACTAAGCACATTCTATTGACCAGGCTAAAACCCTTTGGCCCTCCTAAGCAAGCTATGTACCAATGCTTTCCTAAATTAAGGGATTCATTCCCATTTTTAGGCCTTAACCACAAACACAAAATCTCTTCCATAATCTCTTCCATCATTGCTTGCCTATGTGACTAAATCATAATTAAAGACCCCCTGACCTCCCTAAGCCAAGAAGTGACTGAACCTTGGCCAACCACCACCTGGTTTGCCAAAAAACACCAACTTGAGAAAACCAAAAATGGTGAAACACCTAATTAAGCCCATCCAAGCTGTCCCAATCCAATTGGAGGCTTGAGGCCTTCTTCCCTGCACATAAGCAGTGGGGCTAACCTTCTGGCTAGCCCAATTGAAGCACCATGGCTCATCTATTTAAGCAGCCATCCCCCATGGCTAGAGGGGAGGCCAAAACCAACTTTAACAAAACTCTGTCCAATTGATTCTAAACTCCCTCCCACAGCATAGAGAAGCTCAGCTCCACTGTCTCTGTGAAACCCTAATTTTGAACTTAAAAATTTGGGTAGAAATAGGACACTCTAAGAAAGTCCACTAAAATCAAATTAAACTCACCCACACCATCCCTAAACTGAGATAGGAAGTTCCTCCATCAAAGCCCCATCACCAGACCACACTAACCCTGACTTTGATCAACACCCAAATCAAGTTTGATTACTTTCATACTTTGACCCAAGGAGATCTTAAATTGGTGCTTTGAGAAGCTTCTCAAAGTCCACACGAAGGTTTAGAAGTAATCCTGTTGAGGCCTCACCTCTTGGAATAAGGTATTTAATCTCCCCCCATCTCTGGAGATTAAATCAATTCTCCATGCTTATATACTTGATTTCATAGCATGTTAGCCGTATAGATGTGTTCCTTTAGGCCAGATGCGACTTCAGAAACAAATCACACTCAATTTGGTTGAGTCTAGGTTGAGAAATTAGGGTTAGAAGGTAGATAATTCTCGGTGCATAGTAGACGGTGACGAAGACCCTTAGCCGTCGGATCACGTGGTTCGTGGATGGACGGATCAAATGGAGTCAGACAATGCTTTGGTCTGTGAATGCACCGCCAGCCAGGTGAAACACACCAAATTAGATATCAACGCGTAGCTTGTTCAACGCCACCAAGGTTGACGTGGTTAAGTAGAAAAATAGGATATTTTAGGAGTAGAAAAAAGCTTGTTCAACGCCACCAAGGTTGACGTGGTTAAGTAGAAAAATAGGATATTTTAGGATTTATTTAATTCCCTAAACTTAAAAAATGCATAACTTTGCATAGAAAAATCATAAAAATAGAAGAAAAATATCTTAGTGCTCAGTGAACAGATGAGAACAATGTAAAAATGGTTTAAAGTTTATTAGATGCATGTGTGATTTTTACGTAATTAAATATGTTTTTAAATCTTTTGATTCTCCATGCATTCAAATGTTTCACCATGGCAAGCTATTTGGGTCATTTGTAGCCTCTATCATAGGGGATCTTCCCTGATTTTTCCAAAGTCAGAAGAGACCCTTATGTGGAAACATGTATTTTTTAAGTTTATGTCTATTATTTGCATAAATTAATCATAATAATTAGCATGTTACTTAGAAAAATCCAAGAAAATTTTTATAGGTTCACTGTGAGCAGAGAACACTAGGAAAAATTTGTCATAAGCTAAGTCATTAAGAGCACACCTAATTTTCACAAAACTCTAATACAAAAAGGAAATTAATTTAGGAAAAATAAACATCTAAATGACTTGGTTTTAATTTTCCACTATAATTTAAAGTTCGGAGGACTGCCCATAAAAATTTCAAAATATTTGGAGTTCATTTGGTAACCTAATTTCATTTTCTAACTTAAAGGCCTCATTTAAAACTTAAAATAATCATAATAAAAAGTTATAAAATTAGTTTTTGGGAGTTCTCTGCGATCAGATGAATTTTATAAAAAAAAAAATTTAATTAACGTTAAAATTTCATGTTTAAGCATATTTTAAATATTTAAATAATGAAAAATTAATAAAAATCTCAAAATTCATAAAATTCATAGAATTATTCTAAATTGTTTCCTAAGCCCTCAGGGGCAATTAAAATATTTATTCTAATTTTTTTAAGTTAAGATATTGCTCAAAAATAATTTTTAAATGGCTAAAAATGGATTTTTCTTAATTTTTCACTAAAACAATTAGAATAATTCAAAGAAAAATCAAAAAAATTTGAAATTTGTTTTTCTGAGTTTGTTGACCATGGAGAGATTTAAGAAAAATATAAAACTTAATTTTCCACATTTAAAATATTTTTTAATTAATTAATACTCCCAGAACTTAAAATAATTCTAATAATTCAAATAAAACTCAAAATATTATAAAATTTAGTCTAAGTGGTTCTCTAATCTAAGTGTACCTCTAGTAAAAATTTTAAGTGAATAAGATTTTCCTTAGTCAAGTTATTGAATCAACTTTGAAAAATCCTTTTTTTTCATGAAAATAATCACATAAATTAAATTAAATTTTGAAAAATCACATTTTCTCCTCTAATGTCTTAATTGACTCATGAGTGAGGTAGGATAAAAATTCCAAAGTTATTTGAATTAAATTTTATGAATTATGAAGTGATAGAGACTCAAGGGCAAAGGTATAATTTTTGAAATTTACTCTTAATCAACATTTAGGCTTAATTCAAGAAGGGAAAATGGGAAATCTTTCATCTTAATTAACACATTCAAATGATTGAAACATAAGGAATTAATTGGTAGAAACCGATCTCATTTTTCTTAACAAAAGGAAAAATTTGCAAATTCCTAAATTATTAAAATTTACAAGACTATTAAATCAAATGATCCTGGACTTATGGGTATGATTTTGGATGTTAATAACTCACTAATTTAATACCCCCATTTGGTATTTAAATGACATTGAAATTTAAATCCATTTGGTATTTAAATGACATTGAAATGTTTTGATAATGAATTATTATCACTTAAAATTCAATTTCTTTAAAAAATTACTAATATATCCACAAAGGTTTTAAGGGCTTAGTAGTGACTTTGGCTAAATCAAATTTGGTTAAATGTGGATTAGAAAGGTGAATGTAACTAAAAATTGAACTCTTTTAAGACACTACAAGCCCAAGTTAAAACTAAAATTGGCGAAGTGTCTTAATAACATTAACTTGCCCTTTTAAGGGTCTTCACCCACATATTTCTCAAATAAAATGACAACTGATAATCACCTTACTCGTAAGGAAAATTGAAACGTCAATGTTCACTGAGCATTGGAGGTAACCACAGGATAAATTATTAAGCAACATAATAAGTTTAAATGAGCTCGAGGTTTTTCACCATTTGGTGAGAGGGAAGCATGTATCTGCTTCTTTTTCCTGGCCTTTTGGATACCTCGGAGGTCTACTAAACTTATTATGTCTTGCTTAATGAAATCATCATTAATCAAATTCCATAATAAGTTTAAATGAGCTCGAGGTTTTTCACCATTTGGTGAGAGGGAAGCATGTATCTGCTTCTTTTTCCTGGCCTTTTGGATACCTCGGAGGTCTACTAAACTTATTATGTCTTGCTTAATGAAATCATCATTAATCAAATTCATGAGGGCTCACCAAGATATGATTTAGGATTTGGTAGATCACCATAACCTTATTTCCCTTCTTTACATAAAGTGCTTTTAATATATAAATAATCTTGGGTGCATTTTGAGTTTCAGTTGATAATGACGGGAAGACCATCTAGGTATGCTTTTATTGTAATTTATTTTACCTGCATTTCTAGTTTCCCCTACTTTACTTTCCAGTATGTAAATGTACTTACTCACCTGCACGGATGAATAAAAACATAAAGTTGCATGTTAAACAATGATGTCACCCTACATGAAAACCAAAAAAAAAAAAAAACTGATGATTTTAGCCGCAAAACCCAAAACCAAAACCAAAACTAAAACCAACCAACATAAAATTCACTGCCACAACATTCAAAATATAACACAACTCAAAATTTATTCACAAACATCACAAAACAACTATTGCAACTATTTTAATATGTCTCTATCGGATGATCGGGAATCCCTCCGAGGAGGTAGGTAACCTACGGCACCTACGGCTGCTAACGAGATTTTCCACGGTCTAAATGAAAGTATGAACTCATTAAGTTGAGTTTAGTAAATTCAGTTGGACTAAGTGAATCCAATAGAAAATAGTGGTTTTGTAATGAGGGAACCGTAGGTTCCTAACTAGTGTCGCTCTATTCAACTTTAACATGCCCCCATAACATTTGAAGAACTCTAACCATAGGGACACCTGATTCGACATTGTAACCTAACAAATTAGAAAATTTAGACTCTTCACGGTAAGAAGATTAGAGCTAGCATGGTAGGCAGCATGTCCATCTTCAACTATAAAACTTATCTACATCAGCTAAACCATTCCTTCCTTAGAATTAAACAACCAAGCCATAGGATTTTGAGGTTTTCTTCCTAGTGCAAGATAAATCCTCAACTCATCTTTAGGCCTTTATATAGCCCTGCTATACAATATAAGCCCTAACTCGTCTTAGCTCTAACTCATCTTAGGTAACTCATCTTAGGATTCTGAGGTTGTTGTCTATCACGACCTAAATCCTCACATCTTCCAAGCTATTTTTGTGATTGTTTCACATGAATGTAAGCCCTAATAAAATAAAACTGGCAGGATGAAACACCTAAATATTGAAGCCAAACATTAGGACCAAACATTAGGATATCTTGGGAAGTCACTGGGGTTCTCCTCTGGATCTATGACATCCCATAGTTCTTCCTAATTTGGTTTCTACAACAAAACATTCCAAACTTGAACCATTCTCCTTTCACACCTCTTTGTCTGATCTCGTTGAAAATTCCTATCTTTTTGACCTCTTTGAAGATAATATTCCCTAATTTTTATCGAGAGTTTTCTTAGGTGACTTCGGTCATTTAAGATGTAATTAACTATAGGAGTTTGCCCTTATAGGAAGCTTTTCCAAACCCAACTAAATATAAACTTGATTTAATTATTCATGTTAAATAGGGAAACTTATCGGCAAATAAAATAATTTTGCAGACCAAAAGGATGTCATATGGATTTGAGGTACAGTGCTCTTTCATTTAAACTATGAAAAATATGAGGTCAGTTTGATTTCATATGTTTTTAAAACTAAATATATATGTAAATTTAAACGTCCTTCTCAAGCGGGCGACGGGATTTCAATTCCGGCAGCTGATAGCTTCCAACGAGCAACTCCACAACTCATAATAGTGCCGATACGGCCTTTGGCGCCAACGACGCCAGGATGGGCGTTGACGGTGGCAGTGTTGGTGGAAGTCCAGTTTGTAGAAGATTCAACAAATTTGGATGCTTTTTGAAGCGTTGTTGGATGAACCTATTGGAGAGCCGACCTAGGCTCTATTTAGGGTCAAAATTTGATGAGAACCCGCCCCCCCTTCGCACCATTTCAACTTCTTCCACTCATTTTAAAGTTTCCTCTTCACACGCCTACATTCCACACCACTGCACACCATTAGGTGGTTATTATTTTGAAAGATTTCAGTTTTTTGTGGCGAGTTTAAGTGTGAATTCTTCTCTAAGTATTGTTGGAGAGGAAGAGAAGTGAGAGATTTTTTCTTTCTGCATTTTCTAAGAGAGGCTACAAAGGATTTGCTTTGAAAAAGAGCTTCAGATAAGTGTTATTTGTTTATTATTGTTGTATAAACTTTCTTTTGTATATGAAATTTATATTTTGTTGTATCTTTCTCATGAAGTCTGATTAGACTGCTTTATCTTTCACCTTACTCTGAGATATGGTAAAATTAAAAAATAATGTGGATATGCCAATGTTAAAATTTAAGAAAAAATATGATGGTTTTTCAACTCCTCTCTTAATTTACTTTTCGATCTGGTCAATTGAATTATTAAAATATGTTGTGAAACATATGATATGGGAAATGGAGTATGAGTTCTACAATAAAGTGAGAATCACCTTTAAGTCCGTGAAGGAGTATTTTGTTCATGGAATTAAGTGCAAATAAATAAGGAAATATACTTTGTTGGGTGTAAAATTTGAGATTTCTAGGGTGACACACTAAAAATCCCCAATTCGATCTTAGTGTTTAAAAAATAAAGCGAGAGTTAGCCTTCAGGGGAAGGGAAGTGGGAGCTCTAGAGTGGGAGCCAGTATCCTCCTAGCCTAGCCATAGATTTAGGGAGAACCTAAAATTAGCCAATGATTTTCTATAACACTGAATCAGGGTAGAGAATTAAAATTTCACTGATTTGGAACAAAACATATTTAAACCATTTATCTCATCTCATTTCACCAAAAACTCATTGTAGTTGGAAAGATCCTTTGTCATATTAGAAAACTTCATCACATAAACCTAGTTTAGTAGTTAATAATTTTAAAACATTCTTTTAAATTCTGCTAGTAGTACATAATTTAGCTTTGATAATATCTTAAACTTTTGAAGTTAGTGACAGTAATTTTGTTTGATTTCTGTAAATTTTCTGGTTAAGTTATCATTTCAAATTTAAAACTTTCCCGTAGGATTGATATTTGGGGCTTAAACAGAAAGCCTTATATTATTGGATAACGATACATATACTTGCGTAGAATCCCAACTTTAAGTGCTTAACATTATTATTCATAAAATACCGAATCAAGTTTTTGATGTCGTTGCAAAGCAGATTTAACTTTATAAATTTTACACAATTATATTTTCTCGGGATCATGTTTTTGGCGCCATTGTCAGGGAAGGTAACAGTAAATTAAATAGATTTAGTAAATTAGAAAATTTAGAGATAAAAATATACAAAATATAAAATATCAAAAATCTTATAAAATCAAAAAAATAAAAAAAACTATATAACTATATATTTAAGAGTATTTTAAAGAAAATTTTCTATGCTTATTATATTTGTTTATACAAAATATTAGATCTAAAGCTTTAGTACCTTACGATTGAGAATTAGAATGTACTATTAGAAAAAATTCAAAAACAACAAAAAGAAATTAAAATTTTGAACAAAATGGCGAATAACTTAGATAATCAAATAAATGAAAATCGATAAAGACCTTTACAGGATTATGTTAATCCAATAGCAGATGAACTTCACTTATCTATTCAAAATCTTGATGTTGCTCTTAACTCATTTGAGCTTAAACTTGCTATTATCCAAATGGTAAAAAATACCAAATGGTAAAAATAATCAGTTTGGAGGAACACATATTGAAGATCCTAATTTATATCTTGCTAGTTTTCTTGAGATTTGTGCTACTTTTAAATATGACAGAGTGTATAATGATGCTATTAGGCTTAGACATTTTCCTTTTTCATTAAGCGATAAAGCCAAAGCTTGGTTAAACTCATTAGCACCTAGATCTATAAGAACTTGGAGAGAACTATCAAAAAAATTCTTGGCTAAATATTTTCCACCCTCAAAAACCACTAAGCTTAGAAACGATATTATTTCTTTTTGTTAGTTTGAAAGGAAATCGATATGTGATGCCTTGGAAAGATTTAAGGATCTCCTTTGAAAATGTCCACACCATGCTTTACCAGATTAGTTAATAATGCAAACTTTTTACAATGGATTAGTAGGATCACTTAAATTTTCTAGATTTTCTGAGATGCTGCTGCTGGCGGATCTTTAATGTCAAAACCTTTTGATAAAGCAAACTCTATAATAGAAGAAATGACTACTAATAATTTTTACAATTTTCATTGGCCCTGTGAACGAGTAAATCCTAATAGAGTAGCTAGTATTCATGATTCTAATGCAATGTCTATTTTAGCATCTCAAATTGTAGCATCTCAAATTATAGCTATATCGAAAAAGATTGATCAAATTGGAGTGAACTATTCTTAAATACCACCGGTATTGGAGGATAATTCACTAAGGCAGATAATTGATACTGAATCTTCTTATGAAACTTTGAATGCTATTAATAATTGATCCTTATTCTAACTATTACAATCCTAGATGGAAAAATCACCCTAATTTTAGTTGGAATAATTATAATAATTCAATGAACCCCTAAAAAAATTTAAACAATCAAGGAAATCCTAATTGTCGACCTTATTATCCTCCTGGATTTAACTATAACCCTAACCCACAAGTTATGGAAAAGAAATTAACAATGGATGAGGTAATGTTAAATATGGGAAATCAAATAAAAAATCAAGGGGTTGCTATTAGAAATATTGAAAATCAGTTAGGACATATTGTTACTGCACTTAGTAACAAACCTTTAGGAAGTCTTCCGAGTACGGTGGAAGTTAATCCTAAAGATCAAAATAAAGAATAAATTAAAGCAATTCAATTACAAAGTGGAAAATAAGTTGAAACAAGAATCCAACGAGAAACAGAAGTTGATGAGGAGAAGGAAGAGATGGAAGGTAACCATAATGAAAATGAACAAAACAAGTTCCCTTAGAAAAATCATTACCTCCTTTTCTTCAACGACTAAAAATGAAGAATAAAGACAAAGAATTTAATAAATTTTTTGAAATTCTTAAAAAGTTAACGATAAACATTCCTTTCATTGAGACTTTAGAACAAATGCCAAGTTATGTGTAATTTTTGAAAGATATACTGAACAAGAAAAGAAAGTTTGCAGATTATGAGACTGTTGTAATTAGTGAAGAGTGTAGTGTTATTATCCAGAAAAAGCTTTCTGAAAAACTAAAAGATCCTGGTAACTTTATTATACCGTGTGCAATTGGTGAAAAGTTTTATGGAAAAGCCTTATGTGATTTAGGAGCGAGTATCAATCTTATGACTCTATCAATCATTAAACATTTAGATTTTAGAGAGATTTCTCCTACTAATGTAACTCTTTAGTTAGCTGATTGATCAATCACTTATCCTAAAGGAGTTATAGAAAATGTATTAGTAAAAGTGGATAAATTTCTTTTCCCTGTAGACTTTATAGTATTAGATATGGTGGAGGATAAATAAATTCCTATTATTTTGGGGAGATCATTTCTTGTAATAAGGAGAGTTGTGATAGATGTAAAAAAAGGAGAATTAATAATGAGAGTTAATGACCAAGAAGTAAAATTTAATATTGCAAAAGCTATGAAATATCCTACGATAGAAAATGACGAGAATAATTTAGGATGGAAGTTACTAATTATCTAAGTAATGAGCAATTTAAGAAAGAGTTTAAAGAAAAGTTAAAGCAAGAAGAATTTAGTGAATGCGAGGATGAAATAAAAGAAGAAAGATTAGATTATGTTCATGACAAATTTGAAACTTTAGATTTGTTGGAAAATGATAATAAAAATCGTATTCCTTAAAGTATTATACCACCTGAACTTGAACTAAAAGTATTACCTGTTCATTTAAAATATGTATTTTTAGGGGATTAATCCACATTGCCTGTTATTGTGTCTTCTGAGTTAACTGAAATTCAAGAACAAAAATTAATAGAAATGTTAAAAAGACAAAAAATGGCTTTTAGATGGACTTTAGCAGATGTTAAAGGATTTAGTCCTTCAATTTGTATGCACATAATTTTATTAGATGAATAATATGAACCTAAAGCTGATCCTCAGAGGAGATTAAACCCCATAATGAAAAAGTTGTTAAAAAAGAAATTTAAAATGGTCAGATGTTGGAATTATATATCCCATTTTAAACAGTTCTTGAGTAAGCCCATTTCACCGTGTTCCAAGAAAAGGAGGAGGGAACATTGAATTAAATGAAAAAAATGAATTAATTCCAATAAGACAAGTTACTGGTTCACGAATTTGTATAGATTATAAAGAATTAAACTTGGCCACTAGGAAAGACTACTTTCTATTACCCTTTCTAGATAAAATATTGGATAGATTGGCTAGAAATAAATATTATTATTTCTTAGATGGATTTACCAGTTTTCATCAAATTCCAATTGCTCCTGAGGATCAAGATAAGACAACATTTACAAGCCTATATGGAATATTTATTTTTCGATGTAATGCACCTGCAACTTTTCAAAGATGTATGACATCAATATTTAGTAATTTGATTGAACATAGAATGGAAGTATTTATGGATGATTTCTTTATGTTCGGGACTTCATTTGACTTATGCTTAAATGATTTAGAAAAAGTTCTGGAATTATGTGAAAAAATCAACCTAATACTAAATTACTAAATTGGAAATACTAAATTGGAAAAAAATGTTAATTTATGATTGTAGGAGGAATTGTACTTGGGAATAAAATTTTTGAAAATAGCATGGACGTAGATCCTATAAAAATTCAAGTTATTAAAAATTAAAGTTATAAAAATTTCCCACCACCAACTACAGTCAAAGGGGTAAGAAGTTTTCTAGGACATACTAGATTCTATAGGCGTTATATAAAGAATCTTTCAAAAATAACTAAGTCATTATGCCAACTCTTAGAAAAAGATACGAAATTTGATTTTAATGAGGAATTGTTGACCTCACTTTTGGTTGAGGTCTAGAAAACTTCTTTAAGTAGCCTAGGTCTAGCCATAGGACTTTCCTATTGACTAGTCTTAGAAAACTAGAAGAGGTACCCCACCATTAGAAATTCAAAACTCTTCTTTTT
>NW_018165329.1:0-744 GCF_001263595.1 Phalaenopsis equestris | reverse complement strand
CCCTAGTGCTATCAACAAAATTCTTCTTTTTTCTTATCTTCTTTGATTTTGATGACGATGGTTTATGTGATGAAGTTTCCATCCTTGATCTAACGGACTGAAGATTCTGATGTGTAGTTTGTCTGGAAGCATTCTGGATTTGTTTTATCATTTTCTTGAAGGATTTGCTCCATGTTGTATCCCATCTATCTTTGGTAGATGAGGACGATCCTTCTGATGATTCCTGTATATAATCCAGGACTTTCTTGAGCTTATTCCAAGTTGAACTCCATTCATCCTTTTTAGTGTATGGATCAAGTTGGGAGATTGGCTCAGCCAAAATCACATTTATCGAACTTTTTTCAGGTTCTTTTAAATATTCTTTCGGGATAGAGATATTCTCTTCTTTAATGTTCTTCTCAAGCCAATCCTTGAAAACAAAACATTCTTCAATTGTATGCCCCAACATTCTGTGATACAGACAGTAATTTGGCTCATTTTTCTTATTAACTTCTTCAGGCTTCTTTGGTTCTGGAAGTCTGAATTCTGGATTTTTCATCAGACTCTTGAACATTTTGGAAATAGCTTCATTTTTGAAAGAGTATACTATCGCCAGTCTTTCTGCGAAAGATACCTTTCTTCTTTGAGACGGCTCTCCTTGAAATGGTTGTTGACTAGATTGACTAATCTGTTTCTGAGTTTGTTGAGATTAAGGTGGACGAGGATTTTGTTGCATATATCTTCATTGGTTGCTTCCCTTTATCG